>NW_006921920.1:1802520-1850013 GCF_000298275.1 Orycteropus afer afer | reverse complement strand
CCTTGTTTCAGTGCCTATGCTTAAACTGCCCCCTGGCTGAACACTCTTCTCTTTGGCTTCCTGGGTTCCACCCCTTCCTCCTGCTCTTCCGGCCTGCTGCTCTGTGCTACGCCTGTGCTTACCTTGCTCCCGAAGACCTGGCCCCTCTCGGTAGGGTAACAAGGGAAACGTATTCAGTGCAGATCAGTGAGTAAGCACAAGCCTGCCTTGTTTCCGTGCCTATGCTTAAACCAATATAGTGTATTTTAAAATAACATAATCAAAGTTGAAGGAATATAGGAAAATATATAAAGATCTGGAACTTGAACATAGAAAATTTACTCATCATGTATATGGTAGCTGGGATGGAATTATACAGAAAAAGATTTAATAGTCTAAAGTTGATCTTTGTATCTTTCTACTTGCTCTCATAATAGCAAACAAACAAAAAAAATAATCAAAGAAGAAAATACTGTCAAATGTGTAGTAACATTTCTGTTTTTAATCTGTCCTTCATGATGATGTGACATCATCAATATTGTAAGACGTGAACTTCAGAGAGAATACTCTTCTTGGGTAGACTAGTATACACTCACCTTATGAAAGTTTCTCCAGCCCTCCTATTCTAGTACATCTTCCCAAAGGAACTGTTTCTGGGGATGGTTGCGTTTTTTCAGAATAGGAAATCCCTCTTAAAACAGCTTCATCTTTATAAAATTCATAATAACATACAAATAATGAGTCATTTTATGGAAGAAAATACTTTTGGTTCTATTAAATAAAAGTGGATATATCTTGTTCAATATTTCTGTTTAATGAAAATATAAGACACATTTCCTTATAGTTTTCTAGATTTTTTATTTTTTGTTTTCTTACCAGTCCTATAATAGATGAATATCTAGAGAGGTATTTCACACACACACATGCACACACACCATTCTTAAGCTTTAGGGGTGAAGTCCATTATTAAAAGCAAAATATTTGCTGCCAATGGCTGGCAGTCACCTGAGATCAGCTTGCCAGCTCTAATTCCCATCCAAAATTCTTGTCATCACTGCTATTGCCCACATACTCATCATTACCCTCACAACTTCAAACTCAACTGATAAAAGAGACAAAGAACAGGAATGCAAATGAAATAGGGAAGGGCAAGGTCTATTTGTTCACAGTTTATAGCATAACTTCTGGCACTTTGTAGCTGAGTAAATGAAAAATGATTGAACAAAATTTCTTTAATTACAAATAGATGATTTAGTAATATGTTTTAGAGTTTCTCCTTTGCTTTAGTACTGCATTGAAAAACACCATCCCTTATCCTTTCAAAGAAAACAAAACGTGAAACAAAGTAAGGTTTTTCTTTTTCTAGTTCTAGTTTCCAATCGCCTCGTATGCATGTGAGAGCTGAACAATGAATAAGGAAGACCTAAGAAGAGTTGATGCTTTCGAGTTGTGGTGCTGGAGAAGAATGCTGAAAGTACCATGGACTGCAAAAAGAACTAACATATCTGTCCTGGAGGAAGTGCAGCCAGAATGCTCCTTGGAAGCAAGAATGCCCAGACTTCGTCTCACATATTTTGGTCATGTTGTCAGAAGGGACCATTCCCTGGAGAAGGATGTCATGCTTGGTGGGGTGAAGGGTTGACGAAAGAGAGGGAGGCCTTCAACGAGATTGATTGACACGGTGGCTGCGATGATGGGCTCAAGTATAGCAGGGATTGTGGGGCTGGCGCGGGATGGGGCAGTGTTTCGTTCTACTGTGCATAGGGTCACTATAAGTCAGAAACGACTCGACGGCACTTAACAACAACAACAACAACAGTTCTAGTATCTAGTTCTTTTTCTAATTAGGACCTGTCCAACTAGAAGGGAAGAGGAAGGGAAGAAGCCTTTTGGTTCATTATCATTTTTTCTATTGCCTCCATGTCAACATTTCTGTTTGCAATCTAGTCATCTCTGATTACTAAAGAAAATTAAATCTGCAATACATTTTAGTGGTAATAAGGTAATTATATGGTCCTCTTATGTTTTAATTTCATCAGCATACTTCTGTATTAGCAAAGCCTTATGGAATTTTACACCAAGAGTGCAAGATTCTGCCCATAAAACTAGCTCAGTACATGATGAAGTATAATGCCTTATAGAAATCACTTCATCATAATTAGTAAAAAGCTATTGCTCAATATGTGTAAAATCTCTGTGCTAAAATCTTAATCAATATAAATATCTTTTGTATGGTAGAAATAACATGTTGTTGTTGTTGTTGTTATGTGCCGTCGAGTCAGCCCTGACTCATAGCGACCCCTCCTTGGGTTTCCGAGGCAGTATCACTACGGAAGTAGGATTGCCCAACCTTCCTTCCGAGGAGTGGCTGATGGGTTTGAACCGCCAGCCATCTGGTGAGCAGTCAAGTGTCTTAGCCACTATGCTACCAGAGCTCCAGAAATAACATGGAGAAGAAAATACTAAAATCTAGCCTTACAGTGGACTTCTTAATATCTATTGACTTGATGAAGTAATTTAAATGAAATATACTTTTCTCATCTGAAGAAAAATGAAATAATGCTAAAAAATGTCTCTATCTTTTTTCAGTAAAAAATGAAAATTGATTATATTTATAATGGTTGCAGCTGGAAAAGAGAAAACATTTCCTTTGAGGTACCTTACATTTCCTCCTTCCTTTTTTGGAAGATTAACTTCTGCAAAGATTACCTGGCCAGGTCAAGATCACAGTGTTGGCAAACTAGATTATCATTATTTTGTTAGTGTGGTTTATTCTTGTGGTCACCCTTTCTTTGGTACATTTTAAAATCTTCCATTAGCATTAAGAGGTACCCTCTTTAATAAGAGATCTCTGATTAGCCAGTGATTCACGTACACTTGGGAAAAGGACCCTACTCAAGGACAGCCAGATGTGGTATGTCTTGCTTAAGTTTTGGAAAAAATTTCTCATCCAGAGACACCTTGAGACATTCTCTCTCTCTTCTACACATTTGTTTCCTACACTTGTTCAAATGTAGTCACTTGAGGTACCTGTTAATCAGTAATTCCATGGCCCCATTTCAGACTTCCTGGACCAGTATCTTCATGTGTGGGTCATGGGAATCTATATGTATAAAAATCTTCCCAGGAGAGTTTCACAAAGAGTCAAACTTGGAAATCATTGGTCTACAATGTTCCTTCTACTCACATAAGATTTGTTGGAACAGCAGTAGCAGCATCAGGGAATTGGTTTAAATTAAAACCTTTCAGACCTTTTCCCCAGCCTATTGAATCTGATTCAAGAGTTTACCAAGTTCTTCAAAATGTTGCACATGTACATTAAAGTTTGAGAAATACTTTAACTACATCAGTGGTGTTCCAAGTGGGATCCATGGGACAATACCAACATCCCCTGGGAATTTGTTACAAATGCAAATTCTCAGGCATTTGTGTAGATCTATTTGTGTAGATCTAGTGAGTCAGAAACTGTTAAATTCTGCAGGCAGTTCACACTATTTGAGCATCATTTACTGAGAAAGCATAATGTAAATATCCAATGCTACAGCAGTCATTTGCAAAGGTTGAACACCTGAATTTGTCCCATGGAGTCCAAAGATGAATTAAGCTAATGCTGAAGAATGCAGAGCAGAAGGACCTAGAAGACCTGGCTCTAGTCCACATCTTTGAGGTGCCTGATCTAGGCTAGTTTTACCTCCTTATTCATCAGTTCAATGAGGCAAATTGTATCTGACTTTTTGTCACTTAGAACAGAGAAAATCCTCAAAATACAGCTAATTCTAAGCAGAACTAATGCTGGACATTGCAATGTGGAAGGAGATGCTTAAGACATCAGTGAGAAATCATGATGTTTGATACTATGTGAAGAACATAGAGTAAAAATTGTGTCACATAAATCATGCCAACATACTTGGCTTAGACTAGTGATAGAGTATCATACATTGTTGCAGACAAGTCAAGATGAGTGACAAATGGCAAGAGAAGAAAAGATCAAATTTAGTGCTATTTACCTTAAAGAAAAATCATCTTCTTCTGCTCAACCCCAACTGGCAAACACTGTGGGTGATTGCTTGTGAGAGGAAGTTTCAACAAAGGTCAGTTTGATATTTGTCATCTCTGTACCACCAGCCACTCCTCAGAAGGAAGATGGGGCAATCTACTTCCATAGTGACACTGCCTCGAAAATCCAAGGAGGGTTCGCTATGAGTCAGGTCCGACTTGACGGCACATAACAACAAGAACAACAACATACTTACCATAGGAGCTCTGGTAGCTTAGTGTCTAAGGCACTTGACTGCTAACCAGAAGGCTGGTGGTTCAAACCCACCAGCCACTCCTCAGAATGAAGATGGGGCAATCTACTTACATAGTGATAACTGCCTCGGAAACCCAAGGAGGAGTTGCTATGAGTTGGGTCTGACTCGACGGCACATAACAACAACAACAACATACTTACAATGGCTAAAATAGAGGTGAGATTATATCATCATGAGGAAATTCTTCTTTCCTTAAGAATGCAAATGAAAATTTTACATTTCCAAGATAAAGCACTTGTGAATTTGGAAAAATTTTATAAATAAAAATGGGACAGTTATAAACAAAGATACTGATATTGCAATATATCATTTCCTGCATAAAGTTGTTTAAGATAATTTTAGATCTTAATTTGTGTTCTATTACTATTTTTGTCTCATAAGAAAATACTAGATTAAAATGTTCATATAAAATTAAAAAAAATGTATGGCCATAGTTATTATGTCCTGAAAATCATATACTAAGTTAAACAATATGTACATAGAGAAGTTTTGTTGTTGTTGTTATTGTATTTTGATAACAGTTTGCATTATATTGTTGTTAGTTCTTGTCAAATTAGCTCCAACTCCTGGTGACTTTATGCATAACAAAATAAAAGTTTGTCCTATCCAAACAACCTTCAGAATGATTGATCTATTTAAGTCCATTGTTGTGTATATAGTGTAGTACCTTCCAAGCTAGAGGATGCATCTTCTAGGAGTATATTCGACAATATTCTGCTATAATCCATAGTTTTTTATTAGTTGATTTTCAATAGTAGATCATCAGGACTTTCTTCCTATGCCTTAGTTTAGAAGCTCTATAGAAACTTCTGGGAGCTCTGGTAGCATAGTGGCTAAGTCACTTGCCTGCTAACCAGACGCTAGCGGTTCAAACCCACCAGCCACTCCTCGGAAGGAAGGTTGGGTAATCCTACTTCCGTAGTGATACTGCCTCGGAAACCCAAGGAGGGGTTGCTATGAGTCGGGGCCAACTCGACGGCACATAACAACAACATAGAAACTTCTCTGACTGCTGTTATTTAAAATGCTGGTGGAGATGCTTCCTGCATCACAGTAATGCACAAGCCACTACAGTATGACAAAATGATAGACTAGAGGAGAATAGGTTTATACTTCACTCTTATGTGCTTTGTAAATATAATTAAATACAAAACATTTTTTCCCTTGTGTGTCATATTAGGAACAGATTCAATAATATACAGTTAGCTTATGAAACCATAAACATCCACCACATGCATTTGTGTATGAATAATTAGACATCTGAAGTATAAAGACAAGGAACTATCCACAGACCTAAACAAGAATTTGTCCCTCTTTAAATATTAGAATAGAGCATTTTGATACCTAAAATAGAAAGGAAGAATACAGAAGTCATATTCTCTCAAATACATCCCCCTAGAAAAACTAATACAATTTGCACAATTCAGAGTAGCCCCATCATATTATTAGAGAACTATTTAATGGATAGAAGTTGTGAGTTCCTATATGCCACCTTATCCCAAAGAGACATTTTTAGAATATAAAGGCTTGAATACTGTCGTAACTAAGTTGTGTGTCAACTTGGCCAGGCCTGGTTGCATATAGTTATTCCCCATGATGACACTGACAATAAACTCCATGGTGGAATCTACTAGAGCAGCTAAATATGTGCCTTAGAGATGCTGTCTGCTTTCAGTACATAAGGAGAAGTATCAAAAAAGGTCTCTGAGCTTCTTAACACACTTGGACCCTGCATGAAGCTGAGTCTTCATCTCAGTGACCTGCCATGTTTTCTACCAGTCTTGGGACTGTGATTGAACTTGACTTAGTGCTATGCTGTGTTGTTTGATAATCTTGGGACTATGCCTTTTACTTGTTGAACTGTGGTTTGCCAGCCTCAACAGTTTCAGTGGGCTGGGAGCAAGAGGCAGAGCTGAAACCAAAGTCAAGTGGCTTTCACTCAGCCCCTAGAGCTGACACTTTGAACTTGGACTTCTAGCCTCCTAAACTGTAAGAGAATAAACTGCTGTTGTTAAAACCACCCACTTGTATTTTCTGTTACAGTGGCAGTAGAGAACCAAAATAAATACCTAGAGTATGCTATCATACAGCGGTGTGGCAAAACACATACTTTATTTTACTCTTCAAATCCTTTAGAGTGAAGTGCTTTATTAAACCAAGTTTCAGGGACAAAATTTCATGTAATAGCCTAGAAAAGGTGACATAAACTACAAATGTGGGATTTTAAATACATCCAATATGAATCTTGCCCATGAAGGACTCTGGGACTGACCAAGACTAACTGACCTGACAGTAATCCAGACTATGGTTAGACAGGACATTAACCAGACTTCTGTCTCTTTCCCTTCCTCACTTTTGGACCAACAACAATTGGTGAAATGCCTTTAAGTGCAAATACAGTTACAAATTACCAAAATAAAATCCTCAGGGCCATCGCCCCAACTCTTCAGCTTTCAGATTTTATTTCCTTTCCCTTATTCCTATGGCACTGGTATCACATTCTTTTCTCCTTTTGTAATTCACCCACTCCTTGAGCACACAAAGTCCCATAGTGAGTGCCAATGTCCTAATCTAGCTTTGCAACTTTGCCCTCAGAAATCTATTCTGCCCTCCTGTATGTAAACTTACTGTCATCAAGTTGATTCTGACTCATAGTAATCCCCATTGGATTTCCAAGGCTGTAAATCTTTACAGAATTAATTTGCCTCATCTTTCTCCTTTGGAGCAGCTGATGGGTTTGAACCACTGACCTTCTGGTTATCAGCCAATGCCTTACCACTGTTGTTGTTGTTGTTATGTGCCATCGAGTTGGACCTGAGTCATAGTGACCCCTCCTTGGGTTTCTGAGGCAGTATCACTACAGAAGTAGATTGCCCCATCTTCCTTCCAAGGGTGGCTGGTGGGTTTGAACCACCAGCCTTCTGGTTAGCAGTCAAGTGCCTTAGGCACTATGCTACCAGAGCTCCCATGCCTTACCACTATGCCACCAGAACTTCCTGTATGTAGGTTTCCCCTTATTAAAAGGCTTTAGTAAAAGGCACTTGACTTTTTCTACCTTTTTCTTCTGAATTTGAACTAAGCCTTTCTTAGAGCTTTTACAGACTGCTTTACCTACCCCCCCCCATGACTCTAGATTACATCTGTGGTTCTGCCCAAACTGCTAGCCAGGAATGAATATATCAACAACATAAATAGTAAAGTGCTCTTACACAACTGAAAAACTGTCTCTGATGTTAAGAATTGATTATTACTTTTTTTTTTCATAAACAGAAATATCAAGCACACACACATTTTGTATAAATGGGCATTATTTATATTTATAATGGCAATGGATGTAAGACATTTCATGCAATTATATAAACATATACACACATTTATACTTTGGAAAGTAAATAAGTTTGACATGTATATATTATGAATATAACTGTCTGAATAGTAATAGATTCTAATAAACTTCTTATAAAAGTATTAAAATAAATTTTCATTGATTGCAATGTGATTTTGCTGATAGATATTCCAATTATGTGAGGTGCTAATTACATTGCAAATAATTACTCTAGAATAAAGGGGAGTAGCTGTTCTTTACCTTTATAAGTAGTCCTTATTTCCCAAATCATTTTTATATTCATTATGCCATTGTGCCATTTTTGTATAAGAACTTAAAATCAGAGGCACTTGGTGTGTATAAATAGAGCAGTATGAAAGTAGATGCATAACTCCAACTTAAAGTCTTGATATGAGTACAAAATCCATGCAGAATTTTAAAGCTGCCCTTTTAAATAGCAGTTTCTCTAACTTTGATGCTGACTATATACCCTAAAGGAGACATTCTCTTTCTCTGAGGTCTGGCAGGTGCAGGATACCACAATCTATTTCCAAGGGTCTTTCCACTATAATGAAATAAATATAAGATGTGATCACTTACATACAAAATGTCTTGGTGCACAACATTGTTGATAAATCTTAATAATGGACCCCAGAAACAAGTGTGATTTAAAAAACAATTTTATAACAGTTTACCCAAAAACCTGTCCTGCCATTGTCCTGTAATCAACTGAAGAGTAGATATGCTTGCAATTATGCACACTTAACAAATCATGTAATCCTACATATATGTAATCCACTTATCCCTGATACATCCCTGCTTTTAGATATCCCACCTTTGATTCCTCTGATGGTCTTTCAACCAGTTATGATTTTGTAACTTTTACTTTCTGCTCCATCTATGCAAAAATGTTTTCTTTCTGATTTTCCCATGGAGAGCTGTTTTCACTCTAATTTGGATGTCTTCCCTGTTGGAACCATGTCTATTCCTCAATAAAACTCTTGCTTTTAGTTAAGCAAAGACCATAATGTTATTCTATGAGAACAACATTCTCATAGTTCTGCTGTTCATGGGGTCACTGTGAGTCAGAAATGACTCGACGGCACTTAACAACAACAACAACAACAACAACATGAGAACATCAGAATATGTGCAATTGGAAAATATTTTTGATGTTTGTATAACACTGAGAGCAAAATATACCAAAAATATAAAATTGGAAGAGAGAGAACCATTTTTTCAAGGTGCTGAATTATAATCATATGTTATTATGATTTCACTTGAGAAGTTTAAAAGGTTTGCTCTAGTTTCCCCCCTCCCAATTAAACATGAGCTCCAAGTTGTTCTCCTGAAGAACGTGAAAAATCAAACTTCTAGACAAAAATATTGGATGACCTCAGATAAAATAATTAGTATATACTTTTACTAATATTACAGATATTTTGCTGGGTGGACAATCATATGTCATCTACTGTGCCAGGAAAGACCATTTGAAGAAGAATGGCATGGCATTCACAAAGAATGTATCAAGATCTATCCTGAAGGACAATGTTGTCAGTGATAGAATAATATTCATATGCCTATGAGGAAGACCAGTTAATACCACTATTATTCAAATTTACACACAGACCACCAAAATGAAAGATGAGGACATTGAAGATTTTTACTACTTCTGCAGTCTCAAATTGACCAAAAATGCAATCAATATTTGTTAATTAACACTGGTGACTGGAATGCAAAAGTTGGAAACAAAGAAGAATCACTGGTTGCTGAAAAATATGGCCTTGGTGATAGAAATGATGCTGAAGATTGCATGATAGAATTTTGCAAGATCAATGACTTATACATTGCAAATACCTTTGTCAACAACACAAACAATGACTATACATGTGGACTTTGCCAGATGGACTACACAGGAATCAGATTGACGACATCTGTTGCAAGAGGCGATAGAGAAGTTCAGTATCTTTGGCCAAAACAAAGCCAGGAGCTAACTGTGGAACAGACCATCAACTGCTCATATTCAAGTTCAAGTTGAACCTGAAGACAATTACAAGAAGTCCGGAATAGCCAAAATATGATCTTGATTATATTCCTCCTGAATTTAGAGACCATTTAATGAATAGATTTGATGCACTGAATACTAATGACCAAAAACCAGAGGAATTGTGGGATGACATCAAGAACATCATCCATGAAGAAAGCAAAAGATCATTAAAAAGACAGGAAAGGAAGAAAAGACTAAAAGGAATGTCAGAAAAGACTCTGAAACTTGCCCTTGAGTGGAGAGTAGATAAAGCAGATGAAAGAATCAACAGGATAAAAGAGCTGAACAGAAGATTTTCAAAGAGCAGCTCAAGAAGACAAAGCCACTTATAATGTAATACATAAAATCCTGGAGTTAGAAAACCAAAAGAGAAGAGCATGTGCAACATTTCTGAAGCTGAAAGAACTGAGGAAAAAAATTAAGCCTCAAACTGCAAAATTGAAAGATTCCATGGGCAAAATGTTGAATGATCAGGAAACACCAAAAGAAGATGGATGGAATTCATAGAGTCACTATACAAAAGGAATTGGTAGATGATCATCTATTTCAGGAAATGGCAAATAATCAAGAACCAATATTATTGAAGGCAGAAGTCCAAGATCACTGAGGAAATTGGTGAAAAACAAGGCTCTGGGAATTGACGGGATACCAACTGATATGTTTCAACAAATGGATGCCACACTAGAGACACACACTCTGCTATGCCATAAGATTTGGAAAACAGCTACCTGGCCAACTGATTGGAAGAGATTCATATCTCTATCCCTTCCAAAGGTGATCACATAGAATACAAAAAGTATCGAATACCATTGATATCACATGCAAGTAAAATCTTACTGAATATAATTTAAAAACGGTTGCAGCAGAATTTTGACAGAGAACTTCCAGAAATGCAAGCTGGATTCAGAAGGGGACAGGGAGTGAAAGATCTCATAGCTCATGTCAGGTGGATGTTGGCTCAAAGCAAAGAATACCAGAAAAATGTTCACTTGTGTTTTATTGACTGTGCAAAGGCATTTGATTGTGTGGATCATAACAAATTGTGGATAACATTGAGAAAAAATGGAAATTTCAGAACAATTAATTGTACTCATGAGGAACCTATACATAGACCAGGAAGCTCTCATTGGAACAGAACAAGGGGATACTGCGTGGTTTAAAATCAAGAAGGGAGTGCATCAGGGTTGTATCCTTTCATCACACTTTTTCAATCTGTATGCTGAGCAAATGATCCAAGAAGCTGGACTATATGAATAAAACCTGGCATCAGGATTGAAGGAAGTTGCATTAACAACCTGATATACACTTGTGAAACAACTTTACTTGCTGAAAGTGAGGATGACTTGGAACACTTAGTGATGAAGTTTAAAGACTGCAGTCTGCAGTATGGATTTCACCTCAATATAAAGAAAACAAAAATTCTCACAACTGGACCAATAAACAGCATCATGATAGAGAAAAGAATGAACTTGTCGAAGACTTCATATTGCTTGGTTCTACAATCAATGCCAATGGAAGCAGCAGTCAAGACATCAAAAAAAAAAAAAAAAGTATTCCATTGGGCCAATCTGATGCAAAACCTCTTTCAAGTGCTGAAGAGCAAAGATATATCTTTGAAGATTAAGATGCACTTAACCCATGCTGTGGTATTTTCAATCACCTCACATTCACGTGAGAGCTGGACAAAGAATGAGAACAAGTGTTGATGTTTTTGAGTTGTGGTGTTGGCAGAGAATGTTGAAAGTACCATGGACTGATAAAAGAACTAACAAATCTGTCCTGGAAGAAATGCAGCTGGAGTGCACCTTGGAAGCAAGAACGGCCAGAATTTGTCTCACCTACTTTGTTCATGTTGGCAGAAGGGACCATTCTCCAGAGAAGGATGTCATACATGGTAAAGTGGAGGGTCAACAAAAGAGGGGAAGACCCTCAACAAGATGGATTCACATGGTGGCTGCAGTGTGGGCTCAGGTACAGTAGAGATCATAAGACTGGCATAGAATCATGGAATATTTTGTTATGTTGTATATAAGGTCACTACGAGTCGGAGATGTGTTCATGGCACATAACAACAACAGTAGCCATGTGGAAATATAGTAAATTTTGCTTGTTTGCTTTGTTTGGTTTGGTTTGGTTTGATGTTGGCTATAAATTAATATTTTCTCAATCAGTTATTCTATAACATCTCACCCAAATGTTAAATTAAGGAGCTCTGGTAGCATAGTGCCTAAGGCACTTGACTGCTAAGCAGAAGGCTGGCGGTTCAAAACCACCAGCCACTCCTCGGAAGGAAGGTTGGGCAATCTACTTCCATATTGATACTGCCTTGGAAACCCAAGGAAGTGTTGCTATGAGTTGGGACCAACTCGACAGCACATAACAACAACAATTTAATCTTAAATTATATTTATAGTAAGGATTTCCTAAAATAGATTTTTATCAAATTTAGTTACTTTATCCTTTATTTGAAGAAGAAGAGTAATGGATAAATACATGATACTACAGCAAATATTTTCTATACTTAAATTATTTGTAGAGTCTAATACCTTGCAAATAATTCAAAACAAATATGTGTAGTAGCTTTAAGTCATTTAATGAAAAAATATAGTAGTAATAACAGAAATAGAATAGTCTTGAAAACAATTTAACTTCAATTAATGAAATACTAAATATTTTACATGTGAAGCACATTCTTAAAAAGGAACTTGATACATGGAAGTTAATAATAAATTTTCAGTCCATATTTGGCTGTTTAATAACAATGAATGCTCTGAGATTTTACCCTTCTTGCAAATACAACAATTTAGCCTGACCCTGTTCCAAGGATGCTGACGGAATATATGAGACTCCTGGGTTAGAGACAAAGGACTTAATTACTCATAACTAAACAAAAAGTATCATTATCAACACATTTTTGGTCAAGTCCCCTTGTCCCTATGTACCATAGGGCTTGTAAAAGTGAGCCCAGGTTAGTCCTCCTTATGTGATGGCAGTATGACACTAGAAGAATATTGGGCTCAGGGAACCCAAATATTTTTGCAGTAGATGGTATGCATCCTTTATTTGATTTCTGTGGATAGATTGTCTTTCTTATACTGGTCACTAAGGAGGGCTGCCCTTTGCTCTGTAGGAAGACATTATTCTTTTCTTCTAATACCTTTTGCTAAGCAAACATCCTTGAAAACATACCTGAAACAAAGAGCAGTCAATGGACTTGAGGATAGATAAGAAGAAAAAAGGCATTGTTTAAAAATTCCAGAAAAGAAAATAGATTTCCTTTCCAGGAAATCATATTGTGCTCCAGTGACAAGATAGTTTACCATTACATTACCAACAATGACCAGACAGATAATGAAAGAAACTGGATTACAAATAAGTGCTGTGCAAATGAGCAATCCAGGAGGGTGGGATATGAATAGCTCTTCATAAGGGTTTTCAGTGACCAATAAATGCAGATATATTTTAAATATGAAACTGGAAATGGTGGTGGGGTGTTGCAAAAACAGCAAGGAGGCCACATGATCCGACCTCCTCTAACCCTACAAGGGGAAGACAGGATTACCAGCAGTAACCCAAAGCCTATTACTGCAAGGCCAGACATGCTGCCTCCCTCCAGCCCTTTCACCAACCGTTCCTCCCAAAACACCCACCACCTCTCTCCTGGGTTTGATAATTTGATGCAGTGGACACACAGAACTCACAGATTATGAGGTTTATTAGGGAAACACCAGGCTACAATTCGAGTTCAAGAAAAATGTTCAGTCTCTCTCCCAGCCCACCGTCCCTCGGCCAACAGTCTCTCACAGTCTCTTTCCCAGCAACGCGTGTCTCAGGAGCCCATGTCTCTTTCAGCAGCATGTCTTCCTCCACCAGCAGTCAGAGAGAGTTCTGCCTCTAGGAGACCTCCTTTTGAGCCTGGCAGGGTGGTCAAACTAGCCAATTATAGTATCAGAACTCTAAGCACCTGAGAGAGAGTGGGTACCACCCAGAACATTGTTTTGTGCCACTCCCAGCAGAAATACTCCAGGTGGACACCTTCAGCAATCAGGAGCTCCTCAGTTGCTCATAGCAAATCCCACCTTGGAGTTTACAAAGACTTATGGGTAGAAAAGCCACACAAAGTAATTTACTACACTGCAGGTGTATAAGATATGCAAATCACTGCCAAATTGGTTGCCTAATTTACTTTGATCAGAGAAAAACACTTTGAATGATTTGTAATGCTGATCCATCTGGGCTTTTGCATTTGTGCCTGAGTAGTAACACTTGATAATGATCATATTTTTAAATAATCATTTTTTTACTATCACATTTGAAGAAAATTAGAATTGAGACACTTTGTAATTATTTAATATTTCTCCATAAATTCTTGGATTTCCAAGATAATTAAGTTTCATTTTTTATGTGAATATGTAGTAAGTTAATTGGCGTGTTAATATATAAGGAAATCAATAGTATGTTCAAGTGGAAAGAAGGAAGCAAGAAATCACAGTGAAAAAGTTAAAGGTACACAAGTAAGAAGTGAGAGACCAGAAGACTGGAAGCTTAAAGGCAGAACAGGGGTTCTAAGAAGCAAATAAAGAAGAAACATAGAATTAGGAAATGGTGTTTTGTTGCTGTTTGGTTGGTTTTTGTTTTGTTTGTTTGTTCAGTTTTCCTATGTTAATGTTTGTTCTCATTATGCTGAAAGACAGTTTACAAAAAGTTTACTTGAAGGAAGTTGAGAGACCACTCCAGTTCCTATCACTTAATTTAGCATGTATTTATTTTCATTTGCAACTGGAGGTATATTTTAGACAGACTCACAGAATCACTTTTAAATGTAAGAATTTTACTGATATTGTTGATGAAAAGCAGCACAAGCACTTTCCTGGGGAAAAAAAATGATATATATCACATCAAGGACAGCATAGGAAACAGATATATGAAGATCAGAGATGAACTAAACTATGCTATGGCAAAAAAATGCAAAGAAGCAGATTTGGGACCAGTTAATGCTAGCAAAATACACTGTGCAGAGCCAGAAAAGCAGATTGCATGGACAATGGAGAGTAGAGCCCCCTTCCAGAGGTCAAGTTGTGAGGAAAGGGTTATGAAGGGTATAAACGTAAGGAAGCAAGGGGACTTGTCAAATAGGAGACAGTTTCTCAGATTATGGCAGTGAATTTGAAGATCTAGCAGAGAGCAGAACAAAAGGCAAATCTATTTTGGGAAATGTTGGTGTTCATGTACCCAAGGAAAAAACCAGCTGACAGCTCTGGTTATGACAGCAAAGGCAAAAGGGAACAGGGAAGGACTTTCTGCAAATGGAAGGCAGTGGTGTTAATTTTCACATTACTTTGAGGGCCATGTGCCAACATGCCTGCTGATGATCAAAGGGAAGACAGGTGATCATTGTGGAGGTCACAGAACACCAGGAAGAATATCTCTTAAAATATGGAGACACAAAGGACTATCAAAATGTGTGAAAATTAATTTACAACAATAAAAAGTAAAAATTTCAGACAGGAAATAGTTTTACTGTCATACATCATGGTCTGAACTTGAATATTTAAATGAGATTTAAAATACATTACCATATATACATAAAAACCCCAAAACTTATTGCCATTGAATGGATTCCAACTCATAGTGACACTGCAGGGCAGAGTAGAACTTCTTCATAGGGTATTCTAGGTTGTAAATCTTACAGGAACAGATTGCCACATCTTTTTCCCACAGAGCAGCTTTTGGGTTTGAACAGCTGATTTTCAGTTAGCAGTTGAGCGCTTTAACTATTGCACCACCATGTCTCCTTCTGTCTGCATAGAAGGTAATAATTTTCCTTAGCACAAAATGCTAATTCATTGACTAAATGTGCATTAATCCAAATGCTGCTAAAAATCAATTATATTTTTTATATTTTGGCAAAGTTATTTGGTAATTTATGGTTATTTACATTGTCCAAATAATCATTATAAAGGAACTTTTTTTATATATATATTTTATTTATTTATCTTTTTTTTTTTTTTTTTGCAGTGTTTCCTCCCCTCCTCTCCCACAACTGGTTACCAACAAAGAAAGTTTCCTTCCATAAGGAACTTCTTAAAAGAATAAAGTTGTCAGGAAAGTTGAGCACAGTGTTTTTGAATCAATGTATTTTGGCACCTACATCATTCATAATGTCTTCAGAAATACTTACATGTAAACTTGACTTGTAGGATATTTGTTTTCAGGATCCCTCATCCCACTATTCAACTATCTCTCTTCAGTACCTCAAGTACAAACACACAACTGTACTTATTCTCTCTTACAGGGTTTCCTGTGGGCATAGGTAAATGGTCCTGACTGTTGCTTTCAAACTCTATGATTTACTGATGTTCCCAAAAGATCCTACTCTAATGAATATTGAGCAAATACAAGAGTATGAGCATTATTTCCAATCAAGCTGAAAATAATTTTTTGTCGTGACAAATATGAATTGATATCTATTTGACTTTCGCTCCTATAAAGCTCAAGGTGCTTTGAAAATACAGCATGGGCTGATAAGAGAAGAAATGACCGTGGCTCACCAGCAGGTTACCCTAGGGCCCTGCACAGCCCCTACCCCTAAGAGTGCACACAGTACATTGAGGTGTCTGGCAGAGGCTTTCATGAGTAAGCTGGGGTTTAAATTTTAAAGATACAAAGTAAGAAGAAAACATTTAAAACAATGTAAAAAAGAAGAAACAAACATAGCTTCCAAATAGATGCACAGTCAATGTTAACATATTCAAACAAGCATCAGTAATCTGGGTTATTGAAAGGAAATAATGTACAGGACAATTATGAGCAGTTGGCTTTGTAGTTAATAATATATTATCATATTTTTTTTCATAAGCTAAATTTTTTTTTCATTAAGACTATTTAATCATTTTTTTAAAGTAACCAAATATAAAATTACTCTATACTCCTTAGAAACACATCACTAAATAGTTGTCAGTGAGCTCAAAGATATCCTATATGATGAGAAAAAATAATTCTGGAATCCAGATAAATGTGATTGTACTAACAAGAGTAATTAATAGATTATTAAAATGAACCTGTTTTGTGATTAAGACTAGTAAATTTCCTTTAAGTCCAGTTTTATTGCACAGAAAATAATGTTAATAAAATATAAATATATCCCTCTTGGTAATGGGAGGAATAGTGAAATTCCCAAATGTCTGGGACATTTATATTGACTTTACAACATAATTTTGACCTTGTTTTCAAAGATATATGGCTTGATACTTTGACATGTCACAGGACTTCAGAGCCAGTAAAGCCTTATTCTAAAATACATCTGGGAAAGAATATGCAAACTTTCATTTCAATTCAACTTGACTCAGCACACACTGATAGAATTCTACATGGCCAAGTAGTACAAGTTCTTGTTCTCAGAGGTTTTTTTTTTTTTTTTTTTTTTTTTGGTGAGGGTGACCAGAAATGAAGGGCCACTTTTACAGAGAGCCGTATGACTGTACTGGCTACAGACTGTGAGGAAATGGTCATGAAGTAGTAAGAATGAGGGATGAGTTAGAGTATATCAAATCTCTTGTCACTTCTCTGCCTCTTCTGTTCTGATACCAGCCACACATGCAGAACTCTTTATCTGACCTTAATCACCAGGAGCTAGGTGAGACTTCATAAATTAAAGAGTATAGTCCTCCAGACTGCTGTGTCTGCCCAGTCATCAGATGTTGTTGTTATGTGCTTTGGAGTCAGATCCAACTCATAGCGCCCCTCCTTGTTGCAGTGATACTATGGAAGTAGATTGCCCCATCTGCCTTCTGAGAAGTGGCTGGTGGGTTTGAATCACCAGCCTTCTGGTTAGCAGTCAAGTACCTTAGATACTATGCTACCAGATGCCAGCTCCTAATTTGGGAGTCTGCAAAATACTTTCACTTCTGACCTCCTCACTACTAACTACTCTACTCCCCACAAGTTATTAGCTCAGGGGTTCCCACCCTTTCCCTCACTTCTGACCTACTAGCACCCACTACTCTGTCAAACTTAATAGTTTTGTAGAAGAGCTATATTTATTACAGTTTTAATATAGCAAAAAGGATACAATTGAAGATGCATATGGTGAGGTGTAAGAGAGTTCCCAATATGGAGATTCTTTGTCTCAAAGGGCATGCTAACCTCCCACATGCATCATGTCTTTCACCAACTCAGAAGCCTGTGAATCTTCCATGTCCAGGGCCTTCTGTGGGACCTCATTACATAGTCATGATTGATTGACTCATCTTATAGTGTCCCCCAATATGTAGATTGATACCAGGAGCTGGTATCTGACCAGTCACCACCTGAGTCAGCATAAACCATCAGCTGCGGTCAGGAGGCACAAAAGTAAATACACAAAACAACATAATGCCACCAAATCAGTTCTAATTCATAGTGACCTGATAGGACAGAGTAAGGTTGCCAAGGCTACAATACTTTAAGGAAGCAGACTGCTCTATCTTTCTCCCATGGTGCAGCTAATGGGTTCAAACTGACCTTTTGGTTAGCATCCACTCACGTAAACATTGTGCCACCAGGCCTAATAGAGTTAACCAAAACAACTTAATTGCTCAGGATATTCCAAAAATTTAGAGCTATTATGCAGGACCTAAGGTCAAAGACTGTTTTTCAAGCAAAGTTCATGTTAACTCAACAGGTGATGCCAAATCTGAGGGAAGAGCACCTTCTCGGGAGGAATATCGAAAGCAGCCTATCTGGAAAAGGCGAGCTGTATGAAATCAGGCCCTAAGTATGATTTGGGTGTAACCAAGCAGAAAGCTCAGGCAGTGATGTGCTTACTAAGGCCAGAAGCACAGGGACAGCTGCCATTATAGACCTGAATCATTGTAAGGTTTGTGGATTTGTAGGAACAGCATTTAGCCCAGAGCTGCACATGCACACCCTTTATGAATTTTCACCTCAGTTATTAATCCTATATAATGAATACAAAAATACACTCTAGGATTATAAAACATTTGCGCACTATAGCACTGCAATTTATTTTATAGGTAAAATTGAACATTTCTTTCAACTTTAATCCCAGTTCTGTCCACATGACACTGTGATGTCACTTAGATCTTGTGTTTTATTCAGAAGTACAGAGGGAAATAAAAGCCCTGGGATAACAGAGGCCAACTGTGGGTCTGTGTGCTAATGTTTTTCACCTTTCCTGGGAAGCTTAATCAAGTAGTTCAGCTTAAAATATCTTGAGACAGTTCCAGTTAAAACAGTAAACTGAGCACTCATTTGACTTCTATCTCTGAAGGCCCCACCAAAATGGATACACAGAAACAACAAACTTCCCAAATGAACATAACATACGAGTGGAAGTCAATAATGTAATCATGATTTAAAATACTGGAAGACAGAAAAGAGGTGGGAGAATTTTGACAGAAGGAAAAGTCAGAGCCCAAAATAAATCATTCCAATATTGCCTGGAGTGTTATAAGTAGACTCACCCTTAAGAGTCATAAGGGTCTCAGAGTTTAGGACCAGCAGGTACATCCAAAGACTGGAATCAAAAGCAGTCTAAAAGCAGTTATCAATGCAAGACATTTACTCCAAAGTGTTTTGTGTGAACAAAGTAAATTAACTCTTGGGAGTATTAAGGCTAAATAGGAGAATACTCTTCTCCTTGAATATAACCCTCTTTACTCTTGTAGCATAGTTATCCCAAAGCCTGAGTTCAACCCCCACGATGAAGTCTGCATATCACCCAGTTTCACACTGAAATTTCATATATAATTTCTCCTGAGAGAGTGACCTACAGGGGCAAAAAACCTACCTATGAAATAGCAGGAATGCACAAGCTCTTCAGTCCTTCTCTCTTAAGTGTGAACAAACATTATTACCAGGAAAATGAGGACAAAAGCTATATATAAGAGAAGAACCAAGAAGTTAAAATTAAAAGTCAGAAAATAAAGGTATGAATTTTAAGTGAACAAAACTTTAATATATTTGTATTTTAGTAGATAATATAAGGAGCTTTGGTTGTGTAGAGGTTAATGCATTTGACTGCTAAAAAAAAATCAGTGGTTTGAACCCACCAGCCACTCCATAGAAGAAAGTAAGTCTTCTTCTATAAAGAAACCTAATAGAGATCACTATAAGTTGTAATCAACTCAATGGCAGTGAGTTTTTTTTTTTTTTTTTTTTTCTGAGTGGATAATATATCCATTAAACAATAATATATGCTTTGAAAAAAATGAACAATTTTAGAAATAAAATGAAAAAGAATTGCCATACCAAAATAACTCAAGCAAAATGACAGAAGTCATCATGATTTGGGTGCAAAGACAGAGATAGAAAGTGGAAAAAGGTAGAAAAGGCACACTCAGAGATTTCAATATTCAACCAAAGTAGAATCCTAGGATAGATAATTGGAGAAGAAAATGAAAAATGAAAGGCTATAGAAGCACCTTTCTGATCCAAAAACCCCCATAATGTCCCCTCTGAGACAACTAGACACAGTCTTGTGAATTTTCACACTGCTCACAAATTAAGATATGATTCAAACACTTCTGAGAGATGAATTGGTTGATTCTGAAGTGACTGTGAAACATGTAGGCATCTAATTCCTCCACAGCAGCACGTGGTGCTAATAGACCCTGGAGAAACACCTTCAAAATTCTGGGGAAAATATTTTTCAGGTTATCATTCTAACATGAAGGCAGAAAAAATATTTTTGTACCTGAATAAATTCACAAATTTTATCTTTCACATATCCTTTTTATGTTATAGTAAAGCGAATGTATGTATGAAAAAATACACAACTTAAAGTTTTAAAAGGTAACACTTAAACTAAAAATACAATGAAAATGCTACCTTGCAGCTTAAATGGCAGGACTCACTTACTTTGGACTTTTCATAAGCAAACACCAATTGCTAGAAAATGACATGTTTGGTAAAATTGACGATCAAAGTGAGAGAAATCCTCAATGGGATAGATTCACACAGTAGTCCCAGCAATGGACTCAAATGTTTGTCAATAATCATTAAGATAGTGAAGGCCTGGTCAATATTTCATTCTGTTATACATAAAATTACCATGAGTTTTGAGCAACCTTAAGGCCAATTAACAACAACAACAGTAGGCTCAAAAAGAGGTAATACAGATGAATTCAGTTTTCCTCATTCAATAGATAACATCTAAACTAATAAATCATGATTAAGAGATTTGTTACACTATTTAGATGAAAGCTGGTAATCTAATTAATAAAAAAAATCAATAAATAACTATACAAAAATATAGCTTCTCCAATTCCCAAATCTTGTTTTAAACAGCTGTTTAGCTTTAATTTGTATTAGTTGCTTTAATTGTAAAATTATGTAATGGAACTAAAATTATCTGGGAAGCAATATTATTTAAAAGAAATAGTGTAGAAGTTGAGTGTAAACAAAAGTACTTTTAAAAAAAAGCTATTAATGTTGCATAGTATTCCAGACAAGATGTGACTTTGTTGCAAAGAAACATGCAATCTAATCTGAAAAGAAGCTTGACCATGCTTCAGTTTGCAGAGAATTGATGGTACTTTTTAACAAAAAGGATCTATAATGTTTATTCCAGAGATGAAGAGCTGTCCCTAATTTTTAAGACTTTAGGAAGAAAAACTCAAGGCTTTTTTCAGTAATAGCTAATAAAGGACAGCAGTAGATTACATCAGTGAAGATGCAGACAGAATGTGCAGTCTGATATTTCCAGGTCTAGGAAAGCAGGTTCAGAGCTCAGCAATAACAAGGGACAGCTCATTCCTCTGCGTTCACAGCAAGTTGACACCCTGCTGAAGGCACCATGTCTACTCACACTGGGGAAGCAGATGCACAGCACCACCAATTAGTGCTTCTAGAAGAGTGAAAGGTTTTTTTTTTTTTTTTTTTTTTTAGTGCCATATACAATACCAATGCCTGGAAACATGTAATTTGTGGCTTAAGAATGGATCTTTGACCCTGGATGTTCCAGGTGGCTTTCATTCTTCATCCATTCCTGTTTCTATTTAAAATACATTTTCTGTTTTCATACTGGGGATGGGTTCTGCAGTTGGAATTTGCTTTGTGTTATGAATGAAAAGGGATTATTTTTGGTCTTAGTGCATTATTTGTCAGTAATATAAAAGAACATATTTTGTGTACACATACACACACACACACACACACGCTTGTTCTGCATTTGGCTTTTGGATCATACAAAAAAAAGCCAAAAATAGCTTATCATGTTTCATAAAGGGGAATATTTGACTTAATTTACTTATCAAAGTGACATCCTTATTTTTCAGAGTATTGGTAGACTCTAATTGCTATTTATAATAATAATAATAATAATAATAATAATAACAACTTTGAAATGGTCCAGTCACAGTGCTATACAACTCAGTGAGCTGTATAATTGTTAAAAGGTGTTCTTTTAATGCAGGTAATTTGTCTAAGAGTTCTAAATCCTGTAGAATTAATCAATAGAATTTCCACTGGTTCTGAATGTATGTTTGTTAACTGCCTTAATTTGAGTATTGGATATTTACCCAAAAATAAAGATGAAAATACTCACCACTGTCTCAGATGTTTTGAGTAACAAACACCAGAGAACCTACCTGATGGTGGGTGACCCAAGCCACATGGGTCCTCTTCAGTTCAAAACAGTCAAAACTTCCCTACATAGGAATCACTTAAAATGTGAAGGGTGGTGCGCCACTACTGTTTTGAAAATTCCCTTTTTATCTTAAGGCAAAATTGTAATTTTATTTACACTTTGGATTTAATTTGAATAAGTCTACCTTCCTAGTCTCAGTTTTGCAATATCTAAAATGAATTGTTGGAAATGAAATTCTGTGAAGTCTATTAAAAAAAACAAATTCACTGCCATTGGGTCGGATCCAACTCATAGCCACCCCTTTTTGGGTTTCCAAGGCAACATCACTACCGAAGTAGATTGACCAATCTTCCTTCTGAGGAGTGGCTGGTGGGTTTGAACTTCCAGCCTTCTAGTTAGCAGTCAAGTGCTTTAGGCACTACGGCACCAGAGCTCCTTAAGGTCTATGACAGATCCCGAATCCCCTGAGTTTATGTTTAATCTCATTAATAAAGTAAAGGGAAGGAATGCCATCTATTTTAAACAATTTGAGAAGAGAGAGAATATAACAATAAGGAAAGATGACAATATTTTGTTATAATGACTTATCTCTCCTTGATTTTTAAAAAATAAAAGTGAGGAAAATATAGATTATACACAGAAAAGTTACACAAATTCCTAATATCTCCTTTACTTGATACAAACACAACACAATAAGGAACATAAATTAATATAGTTTAACAAAATTATTTGAAGGAGAGAACTTTTAAATTCATGTATTATCCTATTCTATTTAGCTGCTGTTGAGTCACCCCTAGACTCACGATGACACCATGCACAATAAAATTGGATCATTGTGATCTACAAGGTTTGCATTGGCTAATTTTTCAGAAGTAGATAGATCACCAGGCTTTTCTTCCTAATTTGTCTTAGTCTGGCACTGCCAATAAATTGTATTTATTATCACAGCAATATGTAAGCTTCCACTGCGAGAAGGGTGGTTGCTGCCCTCAAGGTGCAAATACTATTTTTTTTTTGGGGGGGGGGTGATCTTTTTTTAGATAATTTCAATATAAAGCAAAACAAAGAAACCTTTAGAACTTAGAAGAATATAAATACCATGACAGAATTGGGAATTAGGGGGATATAGACATCACACATGAAACCTGGTTAAGTGCTTGGCTACTAATGGAAAGATCAGCAGTTGAACTTACCAGCAACTCTGTAAAGACTTATGGCCTTGGATTTGTGGCAGTCTGCTTTTGTAAAAATTACAGGCTTGGAAGCCCTATAGGATAGTTCTACTCTGTCCTATGAAGTTGCTATGAATTGGAATTGTCTTGAAGGTGGTGGATTTGGTTTTGGTTTTAAATATTATACATTTGGCTATTGTGCCTACATGTGTTGCAATTTCAACATTCAGTGATGTCTAATTATTAATATTTTTCAGAATCATAAAAAGTTGATGATAATAATTACTACAGCCAACATTGTAGGATACCAGTCTACTGGTTGGGTTCTATACCTGAAATAATATTCTATTTTGGAGGTAAAATCATGGTTTACCTGTCATTAATAAAATAAAACTCTTGAAAAATAGTGGTGTTGGATTATCCTCACAACAGCAGAGGATAATCACTATCAGCTTTAGCCCAAGGATGATTCCTATAAGGCTGAGGTCAGATGTATGTCCACTCTTCAATATTTTTACCAATTCTGACACCAGCCATCCTTTCCCATGACATTCTCTACTTTTCTGCTGTTTTTTTTTTTTTATTATTATTTCAATGCAAAGACCACACAAAACTCACATTATACTTACAGTTATGGGGTTTATTAGAGAAGAAACAGCCTACACCTTAGGATCTGTATCAACTTGGAATTACCAAGAACAATTCAGGATACAGTTCTTTGATCAGGACAGTTTCTTCTAAGCTGCTGCCCTGGACCCTGCTCAGGGCTTTGCTGCTTCTGGACCTAGCTTGGGACCTGGTCTCTATCCTGTTCTGGCGAGTATTACAGCTCTTTAGTTGTACTGATAAGTGTCTGTAGGCATCTCACTAGGCCAAGAAGTCTCCTACTGAAAATGCTCAGCACCTTTGCTCTGTGGGTTGGCTAGCCAACCGCAGCCATCTGCCAATCCATGACACTGCTGCCTGGTACTGGTAATATACCAGTGTTACAGCTCTGTCTCTTGTTTTCAAAGATATGCTCTGTTCCTGCCTCTTCTTCCTCATGGTAGTAAATTTTCCCCTCAACTTGTGGGACAGGCTTATTTAAAGCCTAACAGGATGGCAAAACCAACCAATCTCTACAATGATTCCATGTACCTTATTTGCTTAGTCCCAGTCAATTATTTAATGAGAGTTATAAGAGGTAGAAAGAAAATATAAAAGTGATTCATTACACAATAACTCTTAAGATTTATAGATATTACCATATACTCAACACTGAACTGCATACTATCTTGTTTCATTTTTAAATGCTTAATGTAGCATCTTAATTTCCAACAAAAATAAACATGAAAATTTTCTTCATAGCAATTTTTGTTATTCCTTGTGATATAATTTCCTTCTCTTCTCCAAGGAACATGGAACATGTAACTTAGAAGTGCTCAGTATATACATATATATACTATTCTCTTTGTGGAACTATTCCATCTTGGTGACCTACTCATCCCAGTTTACTGTGACTTTTCTAGTTTTGCTCCGAAGTCCTACACCTTCAGAATAAGAACTTCCTTCATTCTGGGGAAAGAGGGAAAGTCAGGTGCCATAATTCCAGCCAATACATGGAATATACGAATATAATCAAATTGTTATGATTTGCAACCTTATTGATGAGTAATGGATTTAGGTAAGGAGAATCAGCAGCCATCACCATGAAAAAAACAGCCATCACCTGAAGGAAACATGTAAAGTCACCTAGGGAAATATCATACCAAAAACAGGCAAACACACTAAGCCTAGAATTTTCAAGTCTCTAGGCACAACTGTCAATTTGTAGGACATACAAAAACATGAAAACATATGAATAAAGGACACAGACATAAGTCAGCAAAATAAAGACTGGAAAACTCTTCAAAAGAGTTCTGGTTTCTTCAGCAAATATATTTCAAGGAGAAAGAAAAGAGAAAAAGAGTATTTATAGATTCAAAATTTTGAAGCAGAGCTTGCACTTGAGTCACTTCTAGAGGACCAGCACTCACTCTCTAGCATGAGACCACAGAAATAAGAGGCAGTCAGAGAAGTTCTCTTACATGTTGAATATATAAAGCATTCCTGATACTTCTAACAATAGTGAACGTTTCCCTATGGAATATAACAACAATATTTTCATTTTGTATTAATATATTCTGCTTGTTTTATACTTAATGAACAGTAAATCTCTTAATGTCTTAATTTATAAATACTGTAGTGTCTCTTTACAATAAGAGTTAAGCAATGCATGTTGTAAAACTTGAAGTAGCATCAAATGGATCAGAGAGCAGAGTTTTAATTATATGTATCTACAGAATATCCTGAAATAGCTTGCTTGAAAGTCCAATATTGCTGTTAAAAGGCAAACTTTTAACCCAAATCAAGTTGCCATACCATAGGCATGCTGGTATGCCCCTTCTTCTGCCTACCCCACGCCCCCCCAAAAAAAAATAAATAAATAAACCTCACTGCCATTGAGTCAATTCTGACTCAGAGTAGCCATCATTGCATTTCCAAGACTGCACATCTTTATAGAAGCCATCTGCCTCATCTTTTTCCATGGAGTGATTGGTGGTTCAAACCACCATTGGTTAGCAGCCAAATGCATTAACCACTACATCACCAGAGTGATGGTCCCTCTATAAGAGAAAATAAATCAATGCCATTGTTGTTAATCTTAAATCCAGAGTGATTTATTTACACCCCATTTTTCACATCTATCACAAGATATTTCCTGTGGGATTTGCAATATTCATTTTGATTAAATTTACCCTGAATATTCACCTGGGGGGTTCTCTATCAGAGAAGGATTTCTGCTCAATTACTGCACAGTAAATAATAAGTGTTTCTGGGCCTCTTGCCTTGGTTCTTATCCTTGAACCATCTGATAACACCCAATGGTCCTACAGGAACAGCTGAACATCCCCCTATTCAAAGGATGGAGAACAATGTTTTGTTTTTTTTTTTTTTTCTATTTTTATGTAACAGAAAACTTTCATCTCCCTCTACTACCAAAATGAGAGAGGGAGAAGACAAGTGAAAAGCCTTTTGTTCCTTTGAGACAAGATGGGAACATTTGAGACTTTATATTTTTGTAATGTAAATATGCTTTCTATGGGCCAGGGAAACCCTAATGTCCCTAGTTCTTAAGACCTGGTGATGTATCCAAGTTCACATGGCTCATACGTTCTTGAAATGTAAATACCTAAAACAGTAAGTGTGGTCTGTGGGTAGTACAAACTGTTAAGCACTGGGCTGCTAACCAAAAGGTTTTAAGTTTCAGTTTACCAGTGTCAATTTGGAAGAAAGACTTGGGGATCTACTATAAAAATATCAGCAATATGATTTTTGGCCCACAGTCATGAGTCCATGATCCACAGTCCATATGTCAATACTCATGGAAGCAGCAGTCAAGGAATAAGATGTTGGATTAGCAGTCCACTCACAGCCCCAGAAACAGCTCCTGGCACCTTGGAACATTTTTTTTTGTTTTTTCCCGCTTTTCTTCTTCCGTTCTTCACCTCTACCCTACTTTATCCAACAGAAAAACCACATCCAGCCACCATAACACCTACTGGCTCAAATCCTAAACTCCCTTTAAGACAAACAGAGGCCTGCATCCACATTCCACACAGTGATTCCATCATGACAAAGAAAACTGTAGAGCAATTCAGTACACCTGAATTAATAGCCAAATGAAATAAAATAAACCAGCTATACCTTTTCAAAATATTAAATCATACAACCAAGACAAAACAAATCAATACATAACTAACAATTAAACACAACTTCAAAATGTCTAGAAAACAACAGACAACCTCAAATCAAGCAAAAAAAAAAAAAAAAAAACAGGATATCAGACAATAGAAGTAAAATCCCAAACAAAAGCCTCATTAAACATGGAGGAAGAGGAAGCAATAGAATTCCAAGAAAAAATTTAGAAGCTATGTTTATGGAGCTCTGCAAGAGCTTAAGGAAACCCTTAACAGAAGCAAGGAGAATACAGATAGTATCCTGGAGAAATTCAGGAAAAGCATTCAAGAACAAAATAACAAGATCAATGCACAATCAGAACTTATACAAAAACAGCAGTTAGAAATGCAGAAGATGAATACCAAAATTACAGAATTGCACAAAACAATGAAAACAAAAAAGAATAGGATAGAACAGGCTGAAGAATGCATTTCCCAACTAGAATACAAATCCATGGACATGAGCCTGTCTGAAGAAAAATCCAGACAAATATTTAAGAGAAATGAAGAGAACCTAAGAGTTATATGGGATAACATAAAAAGAAACAACATATGACTTATTGGAATTCCAGAACAAAAAGAGGTGGGGAAAAAAAAATAAGGAAATTGTAGAAGATCTACTGACGGAAAACGTCCTGCATATCATGAAGAAAGAAAAGATATTTGTCCAAGAAGCTCATAGAATGCCATACATGATAGATTCCGAGAGAAAAACACCAAAGCATATCATAATCATACTCTCCAAAACCAAAGATAAAGAACGAATTTTGTGAGCTGGCCAGGACAAAAGAAATATTACATATAATAATCAAACAGTTAGACTGAGCTCTGATTACTCAGCAGAAACCATGCAGGCATAAAGGCAATGGGACGGCATATGTAAAACACTGAAGGAAAAGAACTTCCAATCAAGAATCTTATATCCAGCCAAATTGTCCATCAAATATGAGGGCAAAATCAAGGCTTTCTCAGACAAACAGAAAATAGGGGATTTTGTGAAAACCAGACCACCCTACAAGAAACGCTTAAGGAAGTCCTTCCATTAAAGAAGCCACAACAGAGAACAACAATATCAGGAAACTTGACATCAACACTAAAACCACATCAGAAATAGAAACTCAAAATAAGACCATAAAACATTGTACACTAAAAATCGAGGAAGCTGATCTGCACATGACAACAACAACAACTAATGAAATAGAGGGAATAAAAGCTCCAGGTACAAACTTCCACATCGAGAGAAAAACAGGATAATGTCCTCATAGAACAGACTTTTCTAAAATTATGGAGACAAAAATTCACTCCAAGGTAACCACAGAGAAAATTAACAACCCCCCTAAGAAAATCCAGAAGGAAGGAAAACATATAGGTTTAGTAAGCACAAAACCAAAAATAAAATAAAAGAGAGGAAACAGTTGACAACACAATTAATTCATCATAGAAAAGTATATGGACCAAGGAAACTCAAACAACATGACAAAAAAAAAAAAAAAATAGAATGACAGTAATCAATTCATACCTCTCACTAATCACACTCAAGGTGAATGGACTAAATGCAGTAATCAAGAGAAGAGAAGGCAGGCTGGATTAGAAAAAGAAAACCCATCAATATACTCCCTACAAGAGACCCACTTTAGAAACAAAGATAAAAACAAGTTAAGAGTTAAAAGGTGGATGGATGAGCATGGAGGACATTATGCTGAGTGATGTAAGTCAACAGCAGAAGGACAAGTACTGTATGAGCCCATTACTGTAAAAAGACAAAGAAGGGTTTGCTTGTGAAAGGCGACTCACAATATAGGTTACTGGGGTGGGGAGGAAAGGGGAGGGATGAATTTCAGGCTAGTTGGGGCCCACATGCTAACATGGGTAAGACGGGGGATATATGAAAGGAGTCTTAGATCACCATGATAACATTAGGAAAAGGGAGGACACTGAGTTATGCACATAAGAGGTAGACAACAGATGCTAATACCAATCAGTGTGCCCTCAATACTGCATTACCATTAACACCAAACACCAGGCTACAGATATACATATAAACACATGAGAGGACCAGATGGGGGTCAATGAATAAGAATATACTCTAGACCAAGGATAGATTCAGCTAAGGTTAGTCTTACACAGATACCAGTGATGCAAAATACCTGCAATCCTTACAGAAACAATATAAGATAGAAACAAAGCAATCACTCACAGACACCGAGACACGATGGGAGAGAGATCAAATAGATCTACCGTCTTGAGACCATAGTACTGGGGGACACCAGACTCAATTGACACAACAAAATACATGAAAGCATTGTTCCTTATCCTACATTGGTGAGTAGTGACTGGGGTCTTAAAAGTTTTCAAGCAGCCAATTAAGATGCACCTGATGGTCTGCTAGCATTGGAAGCAAAGAAGAGTGCAAAAAAAAAAGGGGGGGGCATATAGAAGCAATTGGCCCTAGGACATGATGGCCTTTGAGACCAGAACTACATGGAACCCAGCTACCAATGCCAACCACTCAGGAAAGGATCAAATCTGGAGATTCTGGATAGAGTGGGAGGAAAAACATGTAAGAAAATCCAAAAACTCAATAATGACCAGAATTATTGGCCAGATAAAGTCTGGTGATACCCCCAATACTATGGAATATATTCTGCACCTGGAATAAAACTCACTCCCAGAGGCTGGATCTCAGCCCAGTAGTTAACAAGATGTACACAGACGCTCAACCCAGCGTGATGTACCCAAATACTCTATAGAAATACATCCCTTGGAGCAATAGACCATGGGGCACCAGAGGGGCAACATTCACATGGAGGTAGTGCAGGAAAAGCAGGAGTACATATCTATGAGGGGAACAGGGGGAGCGTTACTGGGCAAGGAGGGAAGGAGACTGGGTTAGGGTTGGGCATGGTAAATGGGGAGTGAAACTAAATGTACAAGTAATGTTCAAAGTAAAACAGAGTCTTAGAATAAATAAATAAATAAAAGTTAAGGGGTGGATGAAAAATCTATCAATTCAATGGTAATCAAAAAAGATCAGGAGTGGCAATATTAATTTCTCATAAAATATGCTTTAAGGTGAAAAACAACATAAGGGACAAAGAAGGGCACTATATGATGGTAACAGGGTCAATTGACAAAGAAGACTATGAAAATAAATATCTATGCACCCAATGAAAGTACTCCAAAATACATGAAGCAAATATTAATTGAATTAAAAGGGACAATAAACAACTCTACAATAATAGTAGGAGACTTTAACACACCACTTTCAAGGAGGGACAGGTCAACTAGAAAAAAACTCTACAAAGATACAGAAGAACTAAACAACACAATCAACCAACTCAATCTCATAGACATATAGAGAGCATTCCACCCAATAAAACACAATTCACATTCTTCTCCAGTGCACATGGATCATTCTCCAGAATACATCATATGTTAGGACATAAAACAAGCCTCAATAAATTCAAAAACACTGAAATACTACAAAGCATCTTCTTGGACCACAATTCTATAAAACTAAAAATAATAGAAGATCAAGGAAAAAAACATCAAACATGGATGTGGAACAATTCACTGCTCAAAAACTACTGGGTAATAGAAGAAATAAAAAGTGGAATAAAAAATTCTTATAAACAAACAAGAATGAAGATACATAATACTAAACCTACGGGACACAGCAAAAGCAGTACTCAGAGGTCAGTTGAGGTCAGTTTATAGCAATAAATGCATACATCCAAAAAGATTAAAGAAACTAAATCAACACTCTAACTCAACAACTCCAACAACTAGAAAAAGAAAAAACAAAAGAATCCTACAGTATCTAGTAGTAAGGAAATAATAAAGATCAGAACAGAAATAAATGAAACAGAAAACAAAACAAAACAAAACAAAAAGGAGGGGCAGAAATCAACAAAATAAAAATCTAGTTCTTTGAGAAGATTAACAAAATTGGCAAACCATTGGCAAACCTAAAAAAAGAAAAAAGAAAATGATGCAAACCACAAAAATATTAAACAGAAAGGGTGTCATCACAATGGAACCAAATGAAATAAAAAAGAAACTGACAGAATGTTATGAAAAACTGTACTCCAACAGATTTGAGAACCTAGAAGAGATGGAAAAGTTTCTAGAATCACAAGATCTACCTAAACTATCCCACTGAGAGACAGAATACTTGAACACACCCATAAGAAAAGATGAAATTGAACAGGTTAAGAAAAGTCCTGGCTCTGATGGCATCACTGGAGAATGTTACCAAATAATCAGAGAAGAGTTGACATCTATACTACTCAAGCTATTCCAGAACATAGAAGTAGATGGAATACTCCCAAACTCATTTTATGAAGCAAGTATAACACTAATACCAAAACCAGGGAATGTTGTTGTTGTTATGTGCCGTCGAGTCTGACCCGACTTGACCCCTCCTTGGGTTTCTGAGGCAGTATCACTACAGAAGTAGATTTCCCCATCTTCCTTCCAAGGAGCAGCTGGTGGGTTTGAACCACCAGCCTTCTGGTTAGCAGTCAAGTATCTTAGGCACTATGCTACCAGAGCTCCTAAAACCAGGGAAAGACATCACTAAAAAAGAAAACTACAAGCCAATATCCCTCATAAACATAGATGTAAAAATCTTCAACAAAACTTAGCCAACAGGATCCAACAACATATCAAAAAAAATAATACATCCTGATAAAGTGAGATTCATACCAGCTATGCAAGGATGGTTCAACATCAGAAAAGCAAGTAATGTAATCCACCACATAAACAAAACAAAAGAAAAGAGCCATATCATTATATCAATCAATGCAGAAAAGTCATTTGATAAAATCCAACCACATTTTTGTTCAGAACTCTCAGAAAATTAGGGATAGAAGGGAAATTGCTCAACAAAACAAAAAGCATATTGGGAGCTCTGGTCACATAGTGCCTAAGGGCCTTGACTGCTTACTAGAAGGCTGGTGGCTTAAACCTACCAGCCACTCCTCAGAAGGAAGGTTGGACAATCTACTTCCATAGTGATACTGCCTCAGAAATCAAAAGGAAGGGGCACTATGAGTCAGGTCTGACTCAATGGTACATAACAACAACAACAACATGGAAAACCAACAGGTAACATCATTATTAGTGGAGAAAGACTTGAGGCATTCCCATTACAAATGGGAACCAGACAGGGATGCCATCTATCACCACTTCTATTTAACATTGTAGTGGAAGTCCTGGCCAGGGCAATAAGATAAGAAAGAGAAACATAAAGCATACAAATTGGCAAAGAGGGAAGTAAAACTATCTCTATTTGTGGATGATATGATCCTGCACATAGAAAACCCAAGGGACTCAAAAAAAGAACTACTGGAACTAATAGAGAGGTTCAGCAAAGTGGTAGGATACAATGTCAACATACAAAAATCAGCTGGATTCCTCTACATCAACAAAGAGACCTCTGATAAAGAAATAAGGAACACAATATCATTTATAATAGCTATTAAAAAAATAAAATATCAAAGAATAAATTTTACCAGAGACACAAAAGACCTAAATGAAGAAAACTATAAAACAATATTATAAGGGACAACAAGGGCTCTACATAAATTAAAGAACCTGCCTTGTTAATATTCAGTCATAGGTAGACTGAATATTGTGAAAATGTCAATACTACCTAAAATAATCTACACATTTAATGCAATCCCAATCCAGATACAAACAGAATTTTTTATGGACATGGAAAAAACAATTACTAACTTCATATGTAAAGGAAAGAGACCTTGGATAAGCAGAGCATTTCTGAAGAAGAAGAACAAAGTGGGAGGTCTCACCCTCTCAGATCTTAAAACCTACTATACAGCTACAGTTGTCAAAACAGCATGGTATTGGTACAAGGTAGACAGATAGACAAATGGAAGAGAATCAAAAGGCCAAAAATAGACCTGCCCATCTATGGACAGCTGATCTCTGACAAAACTCCAAAGCCCTTTAAATGGGCAAGAGACAACCTCTTTAAAAACAGGTGCTGGCAAAACTGGATATCCACTTGCAGAAAAATGAAACAAGACCCATACCTCACTCCATGCACAAAAGCAGACTCAAGCTGGATCAAAGACTTAAATGTAAAACCCCAAACTATAAAATTCATCAAAGATAAAATAGGGGCAAATCTAGGAGCCCTAATTTATGGCATAAATAGACTATCAGACATAACCCAGAATGCACAGGACGTAGAAGAGAAGCTAGATGACTGGGACCTTTTAAAAATTAAATTCTATGCACATCAAAAGACTTAATTAAAAGGGTAAAAAGATAACCTACAGACTGGGAGGAAACATGTGCCTATGACATATCTGACAAAGGATTTATCTCCAAAATCAATAGAAAACTTCAACACCTCAACACCAAAAAGACAAACAATCCAATTCAAAAATGGGCAAACGACTTGAACAGACACTTTACTAAAGACAATATGCTGGCCGCCAACAAACACATGAAGAATTGCTTGTGATCTTTACTCATTAAAGAGATGCAAATCAAAACAACAATGAGAATCATTTCACCCAGCAATAATAGCAAAGTTCAACAAGACAGAAAATAACAAATGCTGGCAAAGTTGCAGAAAAATTGGAACTCTCATACACTGTTAATGGGATTGTAAAATGGTACAACCATTGTGGCAAACGGTATGGCATTTCTTTAAAAAACCAAAAATAGAAGTACCATTTGATACAGCAATTCTATTACTAGGAATATATCCTAAATAGGTTAGAGGCAGCACACTAGCAGACATATGCACACCTATGTTCATTTCAGTACAATTCACTACAGCAAAGAGATGGAAACAACCTAAAGGCCCATTAAGGGATGAATGGATAACTAAATTATGGTATATTCACACAATAGAATACTATGCCATATTAAAGAACAATGAAGGATATGCGAATCATCTCACAACATGGATGAGTCTGGAGGATGCTGTGCTGAGTGAAATAAGTCAACAGCAGAATGACAAATACTGTATGAGCCCATTACTGTAAAAAGACAAAGAAGGGTTTGCTTGGGAAAGGGAAATCACTTTGTAGGTTACTGGGGTGGGGAGGGAAAAGGAGGGATTAACTTCAGGCTAGTTGGTGCCCACATGCTGATGTGGGTAAGGGGAGGGATGGTATGAAAAGAGTCTGTGACCACCATGATAACATTAGGAAAAGGGAGGATACTGAATTGTGCACATAAGATATAGATGATGGACAGTAATACCAACCAGTATATACAAATACTGTATTACCATTAACACCAAACACCAGGCTACAGATAAACAAATAAATATCTGAGAAGATCCGATGGGGGTCAGTGAACAGGATTACATTCTGGACCAAGGATAGATTCAGTTGAGGCTAATCTTGCACAGATACCAGAGATATAAAATACCTGCAATCCTTACAGAAACAACAGAAAACAAACATACAGTAATCCCTCACAGACAACCAGACACTGTGGGAGAGAGATCCAATGGATCGACCAACTCAGGACCATAGTACTGGGGCACACCAAACTCAATTGGCACAACAAAATACATAAAAGTGTTCCTCATCCTATATTGGTGAGTAGTGACTGGAGTCTTCAAACCTTCCAAGTGCTATCTAAGATGCAGCTAATTGTCTCTTATTGTGAGAAGCAAAGAAAAGTGCAAAAAAACAAGGGCATTTGGAAGCAATCAGCCCTAGGACACGATGGCCCTAGAGACCAGAAGAACTAGATAGTGCCTGGCTACCAATGCCAATCACTCAGGGAAGGGTCAACTCTGGAGATTCTGGATAGAGTGGGAGGAAAAATATGGAACAAAATCAAAAAACTCAATAATGACCAAAATTACTGGTCAGATGACGTCTAGTGAGACCCCCAATAGCATGGACCTTGGATACATTTTGGGCCTAGAATAAAACCTACTCCCAGGGATTGGCTCTCAGCCCAATAGTAAATAAGAAGTACATGTAGACCATCAACCCAGGGTGATGCACCCACATACTCTATGGAAAGGAATGCATCCCTTGGAGCAATAGACCACGGGGCACCAGAGGAGCAACATTCTCAGGGAGGAAATGCAGGACACACAGGAGTGCATAACTATGAGGGGCATGGGGGAGGGTGGTTACTGGGCATGGAGGGGAGGAGACTGCATTAGGGTTGGGGATGGTAAACGGGGAGTGAAACTAAATGTACACATAATGTTGAATGTAAAACAAACTATCCTCTGTAAAATTGCACCTAAAGCACTAAATACACACACACACACACACACACACACACACAAATATGTATATGTACATGAAAAAAATAAAGATATCATCTTGAGGACTACAGTGTAATTGAAAAAAAAAAAGAAATCAGATGTTGTATACTGGACAAATCTGTTGCAAAAGACATCTTTAAAGTGTTGAAGAACAAAGACAACACTTTGAAAACTAAGGTGCTTCTAACTCAAGACATGGTATTTTCAATCACCTCATATATATGTGAAAGCTGGACAATGAATAAGGAAGAACGAAGTTGAGTTGATGCTTTTGAATTGTGGCATTGGTGAAGAATACTGAAAATACCATGGACTGAAGGAAGAATAAAAAAAAACATCTGTCCTGGAAGAAATGCAATTGGAATGCTCCTTGGAAGTGAGAACTCCCAGATTTTTTTCTCCTTTTGGTCATGTTTCAGAAGAGACTATTCCCTGGAGAAGCATATCATGCTTGGTAAAGTGGAGAGTCAATGAAAAAGGGGTGCAACTGTAGGCTAAAGAATAATTAGGATGGTGAGGATGGTGCATGACTGGACCGTGTTTTATTATGTTGTACATAGGGTTGCTATGAGTCAGAGCTGACTAATGGTACCTAAGAACAACAACATCAATGGAAAACTCTATTCATCACAGTTCTATTCTGACACACAGGTGAGAATCAACTCAATGGCAACTGGAAAAGAAGAAATATCCAGGATGTTAGAAGCTAACATAAATACCTATCTCAGGGTATGTCCTGCTAGGTTGAGGAAGAGAAGAGGATTTTTACTGTCATTTTGGATCACAGTAATTAGCTTCATAATCAGGAATACAAATGGATGTAGATACAATCCTTATAGTATATGAATATTTTTCTCAGAAAACATGTGCATTGGGAAACTCATGTTCTACTTCTCAACACTAAAATATGTGTAGTCTTGGTGGCATAACTGGTTGAGTGCTTGACTGCTAACCCAAAGATTGGAAGTTCAAATCCATAAAGAAGCACCAAACGAGAAATAAACTAAATAGGACATGGTTGGATTAAGAAAAAATATTGACATAATAATAATGATTCAAATTATTAAACTCAGTTATGAAAATATAGACATTATGAGGTTTGGAAAAAGCAAAATTAAACCAAAGCAAATATGATTACAATTAACTGGATAGAAAAAGTTTTCAAGGAAATGAATATAAAATAAAAGATTGATAATTTTAACAAAAGAAAACATTTGACAAAATGATATTTTAGATTTATATAGTTGCATGTATAAATAACTACATGAAGATTTAACAGCCAATTGAAACCAACTTACCAGTGAAATTCTAAAAGGCAAACTTCTATAAAATATGAAGAAAAATGGCAAAACTCAGTTATCAAATAAATACTGAGTAATAATTAGTATAATTAATATAGTTGATGTGATATATAGATAGTGAACCCAATTCCCTCTAAATGAAAAATATATATTTTACTTACCAGGTGTGGCACATTGGATACACAACTCAAGGTGTGGGTCCAGACTCAAGGGGACAGAATCACAAAGACCAAAAGCAGAGCTAGTGTCCCCTGGCTCTCTTGTTGGCTGTGGATCTGAGGACAATATGTGCATTGCTAGTTTTCAGGACTACAGTGAGTTTGTGAATTCTCTGTCTCCAGTGTCCCCTCTTCTGTAGAAAAAGAGTTGGTAGTGTCGCTCTATCATTACCTAACCATTGTACAAAGGATATGGAGAAGAAGAGAACTTGTCTCTTTAGTTCACTCTTTCATATACAGGGGGCACTGTTCAAGAAACTGCACAGGAGGTGTCTTATCCATACCTGGAAGGATCTAGATGATGAGAATTTGTCACTGAACCTGATATAATAATAGATGAGATTTGGGAAAGTCTGAGAAGGGGTGAATTGTGGTGGCCTCTTATAGATCACATTTTATCTTCTAAAAAAATAAGCTGAAGTCCTAACTCCCTGTACCTGTGAATGTAACCTTGTTTGGAAACAGAGTGTTTATGTATGTTATCAGTTAGGTTATCATGATATCATATTGGAATAGGGTGGATTCTAATCTGATATGAGTGATGTCATTACCAAAAAAAGCATATGAGAACACATTACAGTGCCAAGGAATGCCTCAAGTTATAAGAAGCTGGGAGAGAGGCATGGAAGAGTTTCTTTGTCAAAGCCTCAGAAGGAATCAATACAGTTGACACATTATCTTTTATGCTCAGACTCCAGAGCTGTGAGACAAACAGTTTCTATTGCTTAAAACCATCCACTGTGTAGTATTTTGTTACAACATCACCAGGAAACCAGTATATAGACAGAGGGAGGAATGTGGTAGATTGTAGTGTCTAAAAATGGCTACAACAATATTTCTGCTCCCACAAAATCTTCCAGAATCTTGCCACTCTTCAGTAAGAAGTGAAACTCATTTCCACTCCTGTTGAAATGGGGCAGGAGTTTGTGGCTGCCTTGATGAATGGAATGAGGTAAGAATGACAATGTGTGGCTTCCATGGTCCCTTGTCAAAGGCAGTGTACTTAATAATTCTTTTTTTCTCTCTCTCTTTTCTCTCTATCTTTATTCTCTCTCTGTCTCTCTCTCCTCCTCCCTTCCTCCCTCTCTCATTCTCTGACCTCCTTTCTCTCATTCTCACTCTCTTTCCCTCTGTCTTTCTCTGTCAGGTTGCTTGTCCTTCAGTTCCATAATCACCATGTTGGAAAGGATCCCAGGCCTGATAGAACAGCTGTGTGTTAGCATTAAAGACTGAGATAAAAGTATGTCTAGCCACAGTCTCAAATGGACCCTGTAACTAGCCTTAAGGCCACTCCAGTAAACCTGAGGGAAACAGAAACAATCTGTCTTCATGGAGAACTGCACAAATCAACAGGTGGAAACAAAAAAAAAAATATTGTGGTCATTTTAAGACACTAGATGTAGATTAAAAGACAGTCAACTCTGTCGTTCATAAAGAAGTCTGGATAACACTGTGAATGGGAATTCTAGAACTCTTAATTGTGCTCATGCATAATTTATTTGTAGACCAAGAGGCACTAAATCAGAAAGAACAAAGAGATACTACATGATTTAAAATCAGAAAAGATGTGTGTCAGGGTTGCATCTTTTCAACATACATATTCAGTATGTATGCTGCAAATATAATTTGCAATACACAAGCTTCCATAGTAAAACAAACTGCAGACTACATGAAGAGCAATGCAGCTTCAGGATTGGAGGAAGATTCATTAACAACTACAATATATGGATGAAAAAACATTGTTTGCTGAAAATGAGGATTAGTTGAAATATTTACTGATAATGATCAAAGACTACACTCCTCAGCATGGATTACATCTTAACATAAAGAAAACAAAAAGCCTCATAATAGGGCCAGTAAGCAACATCTTGAAAAACAAAGAAAAGATTGAAGTTATAAAGGATTTTATTTTGACGATTGACTTAGATGAACAATCAATGTCTATGGGAGCAGCAGTCAAGAAATGAAACAACATACTGCCTTGGGTAACTTTTCTGTAAAATAACTCTGTAAAGCATTAAAATAAAAAGAAAATGTCAATTTGAGGACTATGGTACACCTGATCCAAGTCATGTTATTTTTCAATCACTTCATATAAATGGGAAAGCTGGACAATGAATAAGGAAGACTTATCAAAGAACTGATAGCTTTGAATTGAAGTCTTTGATGACGGATATTCTAAATACCATGTACTGCTAGAAGAATGAACAAATCTCTCACAGAATAAGTACAGCCATTGGTACATAAATATAATAGAATATTATTCAACACTGAAGTATAATGCAGAATCTGCAAAACACCTCATAACATGGATGAATTTGTTGTTGTTGTTATGTGCAGTCGAGTCGGACCTGACTCATAGTGACCACTCCTTGGTTTGCTGAGGCAGTATCACTAGGGAAGTAGACTGTCCTACCTTCCTTCCGAGGAGTGGCTGGTGGGTTTGAACTGCCAGCCTTCTGGTTAGCAGTCAAGTGCCTTAGGCACTATGCTACCAGTGCTCTGTGGAGGACGTTTGGTTGAGTGAAATAAATAAATCACAGAAAGACAAATATTATATTAGTCCACTACTGTAAAAAGTCAAGGAAAGGGTTACACATGGAAGGAAACTTTAGTTCTTGGTTATTGGGGACGGGAGGGGAGTGGAAGGAACATTGCTAGAAAGAGCCAAGTATTGATTTGAATGAAAGAAAATGAAATATACCAAAAGTAAGCGACCAGCACATTAACACTAAGGAAAAGGAAGACACTGACAGGTGCACAAGAGGTACAAACAACAAAGATAAGCACTTTTACATACAGAATACTGCATTATGACTAATAACAAAGAATCCACAGTTGGTCTTTTTTCCAACTTATAGAAACCTGTCCTTGGATTTCCAATGCAGTATCTCTATGGAAGCAGACTGCCCAATTTTCCTTCTGAGGATACATAAGTAGACAGGCTAAATGACCAGGTACATCTAGGCAAAAATAAATATACCCACTACCATATATAAGCTTGGCATGTGATATTTCTACAGAGGTGTTTGTATGTCTTATAAAAATGTCTATATATATAATAGAACCAATGGGGCAAAGTTATGGTAACTTCTTAGCCACAGCCAAACACCCTGAGGGAATAAGTCACTGGGGCCATGGCTTGAGACATGGTTACAGGGAAAATCAAGATCCGTTGTCATAACATACTACACAAAACATTGTTCTACATGCTACTTTGGTGAATAGTGACGAGGATCTTAAAAGTTTGCAAGTGGCCATTTAAGATGCAACAATTGGTCTCTCCTCATGAGGAGCAAAGAAGAATGAAGAAAACCAAAGACATATGGAAACAATTAGTCCAAGAGAATGGTGAGCAATGCAAAACTCATCCTAAACAATCCTGAGACCAGAATAACTAGATGGTGCCAAGCTATCACTGTCAACCACACTGAAAAGTATCAAAATAGCAGATTGTGGATAAAATGGGATAAAAAAATGTGGAACTAAACTCAAAGTCATAAAAAAAGACCAAGCTTACTCGTCGAATAGAGATTAGTGAAACCCCTGAGACTATGGTGCTTAGACACCTTTTAGGACTGGTATTGACCTCATTCCCTTGGTTTCCAGCCTAAAAATAGACAGACCTCTAAGGTGAACATTTACACCAGGTATATATAGTCCTTAGAATAATCAACTCTGGGAGATCAGAAGGGCTATATTTGTATAGGGAAATAGCCCAGAGGGCAGGACTGCATAGGAAAAAAGAAGAAAGAGATAAGGTAACCACAGGGAGGAAGTGGGAAGAGAACTGTTACATTATTGGAATTGTAATCGATGTCATGAAACAAAATGTTTATTAACTATTGTACAGAAAATGAATTTGCTCTACAAATTTTCATCCAAATTACAATTCAAAAAAAAAATGAAAGAAAAGAAAGAAAAGAAGCAGCACAGCCAGAATACTCCTTAGAAAGGAGGATGGTACTTTATACTATGTATTTTGTACATGCTATCAGGAGGGGATTCACCTCTCATCTGTCAGTTTGTTGTATTCTGGTGGCCAGCTGTGATGCTGAAAGCTATGTCACCAGTATTGAATATATCAAAAGGGTTACATGTGTTGTACCAGTATCAGAGGAGCTTCCAGACTAAGATTGATTGGGAAGACCTTAGTATCTACTTCTGAAAAAAATTGGGCAGTGAAATCTTATGAATAGCAATGGAATATTGTCTGTTATTGTGCCAGAAGATGAGCCTCACAGGTTATGAGTAACTCAAAATTATGACTAAGAAGGAACTGCATCCTCAAAGTAGAATCGACCTTAATGATTTAGAAGAAGTGAAGCTTTTGGAAATGTCATTTGCTGATGTAGCATCATTCTAAAGAAGTAACTGCTTCAAGCATTGATTAATAATCAGAACATAGACTGTATGAAGTTTTAATGGAGAAAAAAATTGGAAGTTTTTGAAATTGAAAATGAAATGAGATGAAAAAAGATGAATATCTTAAGCATTAGTTAGTTGAAATGGACTGGTACCGGCCATTTTTAATTTGATTGTTATGTGGTCTACTATGACAGGAATGACAAATTGAAGAGGAATGATCCCACATTCATCATGAAAAAGAACATTTCAAAATCTTCTCTAAAGAACCCGAGTGTCTGTTGTAGGATAATATCCATACATCCACAGGAAAATCAATTAAAGCAATTATTATTCAAATTTATGCACCAAATAACAATGCTGAAGATGAAGAAATTGAATATTTTACCAACTTCTGGAGGTTTAAATTGATTAAACATGAAATCAAGATGTATTGATAATTACTGGTGGTTAGAATGTGAAAGCTGGAACAATGAAGAAGGATTGATAGCTTCAAAATATGGTCTTGATGATGGAAACCATTCAGAGCTCACATGTTAAAATTTTGCAAGACCAACTGCTTATTCATTGAAAATATCTTTTTTTCAACAGAATAACTGACTGTACCCATCTACCTCACTGGATGGAATACACAAGAATCAAATTGACTAGCTCTGTGGAAAGAGATGATAGAGAAGCTCAATATCATCAGTCAGACAAGCAGAGGGCCAAACTGTGTAAAAGACCATCAATTGCTTATAAACAAGTTCAAGTTGAAACTGAATAAAATTAAATGAAATTCACAAGAGCCGAAGTATGACTTTCAGTGTATCTCACTTGAATTTAGAGAGTACCTCAGTAAAAGATTTGATGCATTGAACATTAATGACCAAAGACCAGAAAAGTGTGCAATGACATAAAGGATGTCATACATGAACAAAGCAAAAGGTAATTGAAAAAGACTGGAAAGAAAGAAAAGAGTGGCTAAAGCCAATGGAAGAAATGATGAAGATATCTAATAAAGCTGAACAAAAGATTTCACAGGGCATCTCAAGAATGCAAAACTATATAATGAAATATACAAAGAACTGAAGGTAGAAAACCAAAAGTCAAGTCCACATACATTTCTCATACTTGAAGAACTAAAGAAAAAATTCAAACTCCAAGTTGCAATACTGAAGAATTCTAGGCACAAGATATTGAACAACACAGGTAACATCAAGGGATGGTGGAAGGAACACATATTCACTATACCAGAAAGAATGGGTTGATGTTAAATCATTTCAGGAAATAATATATGATCAATAATCAATAATATTGGAGGAAGGAGTCCAAACTGCACTGAAGGCATCAGAAAAAATAAAGTTATTGGAATTGATGGAAGACAAATGAAAAGTTTCAACAAATGGATGCAATGCTGGAAGTGCTAACTTGTATATGCCAAAGACAGCTACATGGCCAATCGACTGAAGGAGATCAATATGACAAAGAAGTGTGATCAAACAGAATGTGCAAGTTATTGAACAATATCATTGATATCACATGTGGGAAAAGTTGTGCTGACAATTCAAAAATAGTTGCACCAGTACATATAAAGGCAATTTCCAGAAAATCAAGCTGAATTTAAAAGAGGACATGGAATGAGGGATATCATTCCTGGTGTCAGATGGACCTTGGCTGAAAATATCTCTATTTTCCAGATATACCAGAAAGGCTTTTACCTGTGTTTGATTCACTGTGCAAAGATATTCAACGGCATAGATCATCCAAATTTTGGTTAACATTGTGTAGAATAAGAAGTTTAGAACATTTAATTATGCTGATGAGGAACCTGTACACAGACTAAGAGGCAGTTGTTCAAACAGAACAAGGGGATATGACATGGTTTAAAATCAGAAAAGATATGTTTGGTTGCATCATTTCACCATACTTATTCAATATTTTCACTGAAAAAATAACTCTCAAAATTTGACAACATGAAGAAGAATGAGCCATCAGAGTTGGACAATTCAATAACAGTCTTCTACACAGATAACATAACCTTGCTTGCTGAAAGTGAAGAAGACTTGAATCAATTACTTATGGGGATAAAGAGTAAAGTTTCCAGTACATATTAGACTGCAAAATAAAGAAAATAAAAGTCCTCAGAACTTTACCAATAACCAACATCATGTTAAACAGAGAAAAGACTGAAGTTGTCAATAATTTCATTTTACTTGGATCCATAATCAATGTGCATGGAAGCAGTAGCCGAGAAATCAAACAGTGGACTTCTGGTAAGATGGTGGAATAGGCAGAAAGGCTGCACAGACCCTCTTCAACAAAGAAAAGGGAAACCAATTAACACAGACACAGAAGATAATCTTGGACCCCTGAGCCTTGAAGGGAAGGATTTAGAAGTGGACTAAACTCCAACTAGCATAAGAATTTGCATGAACATACCAAAAAAAAGGAGACATATGGGGTTGTGTTCTGGCAGTAATCATGATGGCACAGACAGTTTGGACATTGCCAAGTGGTGGTAGGACCTAAGAATTAACCTACAAATCAGCCCTTCTAGGCAGGGATTGCACATGGGACTGCTCTGGTGGCTGGGGAATAAAAGGGGAATCAGTGAAGAGGAAGGCAGGCTGAGCTGTGGACTTTTATCTGTCCAGAGGACGCAGCCATTTGAATGTTTACAAGCAGCTTGACCATTGTGGATATTTCAAGTGACAGTGTTCTCCCAGATTCCAGGGATTCATGAACAGGCCCCACTTGCCAGGAAGCCCAAAGACATTCTGGACCTGGATGACTGGAAAGGTGTGGCATTCCCCTTATTACTCTTATACCCCACAGCCTCTTGGAGAATGGAAGTGTGGCCATCCCTCACTCCCACCCACTTTCTGGGTCAGCAGTCTGTGTACATGAATGGAGCCTGGGTGACCAGCCCCACCATGCCCTGAAATTTTTCTTTTTTTCTTTTTTCCAGTAGTTTGTATTTATCGCTTTTAAAACTACTACTATTATTATTATTTTTGTCCTTTGTACAATAATTTGTATTCTTCCCCTTCTAGGTCCTAGCTTTCAGCTTCTTTTCTTGTTTTCATTTTTCTTCTTTTTCCCTTTTACCTTCTTTGGTTACTGTTCCTGTGTGATTACATTGCATATTTTTTGTCCATTTGCTTTTACTTTTTTGATGGTTATTCAACTGTTATTTTTGTTTAACTGAGTGGAAGACAGCAACAATCCCCATATGATACAACTACAACCACACCTCCTGCAGCTTTACTTACTGAGTGAGAGCCACCACTTCCTTCTCCACCAATTGGCCAATGATAAACAACCACCAAGAAGAGCATGACTCATCATTGGCTGCTCTTCACAAACAGTTACAAGATATCTACATATAATAACGTCACAATATCTCAGAGAAAACAGATCATCACCATCCACACAAAGAGGCAAGATAAAGTGGTAGAAACAAGGGAGCAGGATACAGACCCAGAACACATTCCTGAGGAAGAAGCAGCACTGAAGCTCTCTGATAAGGAATTCAAAAGAATTATCTTTAGGTATCTTCAAAGGATTGAGAGACACACCATGGAAAACACAGAAAAAACCTTAGAATAATTTTGGAAGAAAATACAAGTACAAAATGACAAAATAAATGAAAAATTAGAAATGATTCTAAATCTAGACAGAAATCCAGAAGATTAATACTAAATTGTCAGAAATAGATAACACATTGGATGGAAAAAGGAGTAGAACTGATGCAATGGAAGACAGAATTAATGAGATTGAAGACAATACCTGAATATTTCTTTGAAAAGGGATTAATCAGAAAAAAGACCAAAGCAAAATGAAGAAAGCCTAAGGTTCATGTTGTATACCATCAAAAGGAATAACTTATGTGCCATTGAAATTGCAGAGAAGGAAGAGAAAAATAAAACCACTGAGAAAATCATCCAAGATTTGTTGGAGGAGAACTTCCTTAATATGATAAAAGATGAGAATATATCCATTCAGGAAGTTCAACAAACCTCAAATAGGATAGATGCCAAAAGAAAATCACCAAGACATATTATCATCAAACTCATCAAAAGCAAAGAAAAAGGAAGAATCCTGAAAGCCACTTGGGGGGGGGGCGGAAAAGAGTTACTTACAAAGGAGAACTAGTAAGAATAAGTTCTGATTTCCCAGGAGAAACAATACAAGTGAGAAGGGAATGAGGTGGTAAGTATAAAACCCTGAAGGAGAAAATATTTAAACCAAGAATTATATACCCACAAAATTATCCTTCGCATATGATGGTGAAAGGAGGAGATTTGCAGCTAAGCGGAAACTAAGGTAATTTGTTAAAACCAGACCAACCTTACAAGAGATATTAAGGGAGCCCTTTGAACAGAGAACCAAAAGTAGCAAATAAAAGCCAATCATTAATACACAAGGTAACATAACCCAGAAACCACAGCTATGGACATATCCAAAGTAAAATAAGTCTCCAAGATTGTAAACAGGGAACTAGAGACATCAATTGCCAAGTGAGGACAACTACAAACAAAAAGAGGGAAAAGACTGTGAAGTTACAGAATTTTTAAATGGTGATGAAGTCAAGAGAGTTACATGATAGAATGGACTGCTCTAATCTTAGGGAGAAAATTATAAATCACTGGGTAACCTCAAAGAAAAAGGATAAACCTTCACATCACAATAAAAAAAGAGGACAAGCACAAATATTCAGCAAACACTAAAACAACAGCAACAAAGAAAATGATAACACAATTCATGAACATAATGAGTTCACTATAGAAAATATTATGGAACAAAGAAACCAGGAACACCATGAAGAAACACAACAAAATGACAGCAACCAATTCATACATGTCAATAATTACACTGAATGTTAATGGATCAAATACACCACTCAAGAGACAGAGAGTTGCAGATTGGATAAGAAAACAATACCCATCAATATGCTGCATACAGGAAACCAACCTTAGAGACAAAGACAAAAATAGTCTAAAAATCAAAGGTTGGAAAAAGATATATCAAGCAAATGGCAACCATGAGAGAGCAGAAGTGGCAATATTAATTTCTGATCAAATTGACTTTAAGATAAAAACCACCATAGAAAACAAAGAAGGACATTTTCTAGTAATTAAAGGATCAATTGAACATGAAGATATAACCATAATAAATATCTATGGACCCAATGAAAGAGCCCCAATATACATAAATCAGATTTAAAAGAGTTGAAAAGGCAAATAGATGACTCCACAGTCATAGTGGGAGACTTTAATACACCACTTTCATTGAAAGATAGAACTGGAAAAAAACTCAACAAAGATGCAGAAGAGCTAAACAATACAATCAAACAACTTGACCTTATAGACATCTACAAAGCGCTTCACCCAACAACAGCACAATATGCATTCCTTTCCAGTTCACATGGAACATTTTCCATGAAAAACCATATGTTACGCTATAAAGCAAGCCTTCATAAATTTTAAAACACTGAAATACTACAAAACATCTTCTCAGAACATAATGCTATCAAATTAGAAATCAACTACTGGAAGATCAATGGAAAAGGAGTAAACACATGGAAACTGAACAACACACTCTTTAAGAAAGACTGCGTAAGAGAAGAAATAAAAAGTGAAATTGAAAAATTTCTTGAATCAAATGAGAATGAAATCACAGCATACCAAAATCTTTGGGATACAGCATAAGCAGTAATCAGAGGCCAAATTATAGCAATAAGTGCACACATCAAAAAAGAAGAAAGAGCCAAAATTAACACTTTAAACCAACATCTAGACAATTTCAATTTAAACAACATAAATTTAAACCAACAATTAGAAAAAGAACAGCAAGAAAAGCCTACAGTCACCAGAAGAAAGGAAATAATCAAGATACAAGCAGAAATCAGTGAAACAGAATATAGAAGGGCAATAGAAAAAATCAGCAAGACCAGAAGTTGGTTTTTTGAAAAGATCAATAAAGTTGAAAAACTCCTGGCAAATATAACAAAGGAAAAGAGGGAGAGAATTGAAACAACATAAGTAAGAAACTAGTGAGTGATATCACAACAGAACCAAATGAAATAAAAAGGATAATATCAGGATACTATGAAGAACTGTACTCCAACAAATTTGAAAATCTGGAAGAAATGGACAGATTTCTAAAA
>NW_006921920.1:1797159-1802075 GCF_000298275.1 Orycteropus afer afer | reverse complement strand
AAATAAAACAAAGGAGAAGAACCACATGATCATATCAATTGATGCAGAAAAGGCATTTGATAAAATCCAACACCTATTCCTGATCAAAACTTTCAACAAAAGAGGAGTAGAAGAGACATTCCTCAACATAATAAAGGGCAACTATGCACAACCAACAGCCATTATACACAGTGGAGAGAGACTGAAACCATTCCTCCTGCGAACAGGAACCAGACAAGCATGCCCTCTATCACCACTTCTATTCAACACTGTACTGGAAGTGCTAGCCAGGATCATAAGGCAAGAAAGGGAAATCAACGCCATCCAGATTAGTTAAGGAAGAAGTCAAACTATCCCTGTTTGCTGATGATATGATCCTATACCTAGAAAACCCAAGAACCTCAGTCAAAAATGTACTGGGACTAATTGAGAGATTTAGCATCATAGCAGGCTACAAGCTCAACATCCAAAAATAAATTGGGTTCCCCTACACCAAAAAAGAGATTGCTGAAAAAGAAATAAGGAAACCAATACATTTACAATAGCTACCAAAAATAAATAAATAAATAAAATACTTGGGAATAAATCTTACCAGGGACACAAAAGACCTCTACAAAGAAAACTATAAAAAGCTACTTCAAGAAACCATAAGAGATCTACAGAAATGGGAGCATATCCCAGGCTCGCGGATAGGAAGATTGAACATTGTGAAAATGTCAGTTCTACCCAAAGCAATCTATACATTCAATGCAATCCCAATCCAGATCCCATCAACATTCTTTAGGGATATGGAAAAACCAATCACTAACTTTATATGGAAAGGAAAGAGATCTCGGATAAGCAAAGCATTATTGAAGAAGAACAAAGTAGTGGGTCTCACACTGCTGGATCTCAAAACTTACTATACAGCCACAGTAGTCAAAACTGCCTGGTATTGGTTTAATGACAGACCCATAGACCAGTGGAATAGAATTGAGAACCCAGAAATAGATCCATCAAACTATGGTCAGCTGATCTTTGACAAAGGACTGAAATCCATTAAATGGGGAAGAGAATGTTTAATAAATGGTGTTGGTAAAACTGGATATCCATTTGCAGAAAAATAAAACAAGATGTGTACCTCACACAAAAACTAACTCCAGATGAATCAAAGACTTAAATGTGAAACCTAAAACTATAGAGTTCCTCGAGAAAAAACTAGAGGCAAATTTAGGGGCTCTAATATATGGCATAGGAGCTCTGGTAGCACATTGCCTAAGGCATTTGACTGCTAACCAGAAGGCTGCCAGTTCAAACCCACTTCTCAGAAGGAAGGTTGGGCAATCTACTTCCGTAGTGATATTGCCTCATAAAACCCAAGGAAGGGTCGCTATGAGTCAGGTATGACTCCATAGCACATAACAACAAAAATATATGGCATAAATAGACTTTCCAGCATAACCCAAATGCACAAATATTGGAAGAGAAACTAGATGAATGGGACCTTCCTTCTAAATACCAAATGTTTATGTGCTTCCAAAGACTTCTCCAAAAGAGTCAAAAGAGAACCTACAGATTGGGAGAAAATAACTGGCAATTACATATCTGACAAGGGACTTATCTCTAGAATTTATAGAAAATTCCAACACCTCAATAACAAAAAGACAAATAATCCAATTAAAAATGGGCAGAAGACATGAATAGACACTTCACCAAGGAGGATAGTCAGGCGGCCAACAAACATATGAAGAAATGTTCACAATCATTAGCCATTAGAGAGATGTAAATCAAAACAACAATGAGATACCATCTTGCTCCAGCACTAGTAGCAAAGTTCAACAAAACACAAAATAACAAATGCTGGTGAGGATGTGGAGAGATTGGGATTTTCATACACTGCTGGTGGGACTGTGAAATGATACAACCATGGTGGAAAGCAGTATGGTGATTCCTTAAAAAGTTGGAATTAGAAATACCATTTGACTGAGCCATTCCATTACTAGATATATATCCTAAAGAAGTGAGAGCCATGGCAAGAACAGACATATGCACACCTATGTTCATTTCAGCACTATTTACAATAACCAAATGATGGAAACAACCTAGGTGTCCATCAGCTGAGGAATGGATAAATAAACTTTGGTACATACACACTATGGAATACTATGCAACCTTAAAGAATAATCTAGAATCTACAAAACACCACATAACATGGATGCACTTGGAGGACATTATGCTGAGTGAAATAAGTCAATCACAGAAGAACAAATATTGTATTAGTCCATTATTTTAAAAGTCAGTGAAAGATTTATTTATGGAAGGAAATTTTCTTTGTTGGTTATCAGGGGTCTAGGGGAGGTGAGGGAACACTGTTAGATAGACAGAGATAAATATTGATTTGGGTGAAGAGGAGGGCAATATATCAAACATGTGTGATCAATATGGCTGCATTGAGGAAAAGAAAGACATAGAGAGGTACATGGGAGGTACAATTAACAAAGATGAACCCTTTTGCACATACAGTACTGTGTTGTCAGTGACAGCAAATATGGGTATACGAATGAATAGATGGGTGGACTGGCTGAACAATTATGCATGTCTATGAAGTGGGGATTGTACCCAAGACCATGTATAGGGTTGGCAGACAATAGTCCTATAAGTGTATTTGTATGATCTGAATTCCCTGGTGTATAGTAGAGCTGACAAGGGATGAAGTTGTAGTCACTTCTTGGTCACAGCCAGCTAACCAGAGGAACTGACTAGTTGAACCTGTGGGCTTGGGACCATAGTCATAGGGGACATCAAGATCAATGGCCATAACATACTACACAAAACATTGTTCCACTTCCTACTATGTCGAGTAGCGACTGGGATCTTAGAAGTTTGCAAGCAGCCATCTAGATACAACAATGGGTCTCTACTTTTCCAGAGCAAAGAAGAATGAAGAAAACCAAAGATTCTTGGAAAGAATTAGTCCTAGTGACTGGTACACCATGTCATCTGCAGCCTGTACAAGTATGAGACCAGAAAAACTAGATGGTGTCCAGCTACCACTGTCAACCACTTGGAGGACGATGTATGTAAGAGATCCTGGATAGAGAGGGAGAACAATGTGGAACAAAACTCAAAATCATTTGGGAAAAAAAAAAAAAAAGGGAGGCAGAGACCAGGTTTGCTGACTGATAGAGCCTGGTGGAACCACTGAGACTATGGTTCCTAACTGCCCTTCAGGTCAGGAATTGAACCCACACCTGTGTCTTCCAGCCAAACAAAAGACAGGTATAGGAGTTGAACATTTACCTGAGGTAGTTACACTCCTTGGAGAGAACAATCATAGGAGAAGAAGGGCTGTTTATATGCAGGGAGACAGATAGGGGGCAGGGGTGCATGGAGAGATGGACACAGGGAAGTAGTGAGTGTCACTAGGAAGTGGGAGGGGAACTGTTGCATTGTGGTGTATTGTGGTCAATGTCATGAGACAAAGTGTACGTGAACTGCTGTATGGAAAGTGAATTTGTACTGTAAATTTTCACCCAAATCACAATAATAATTAATTAAAAAATAAATCAAACAGCATATTGTATTGGACATATCTGCTGTAAAATACCTCTTTAATGTTTTATAAAGCAAAGATGTCACATTGAGGATGAATGTTTTTGCCTGATACAAACAACGTTGTTGTCAATTGTCTCATATACATGCAAAAGTTGAACAATAATAAATAAGGAAGACCAAAAAAGAATTGATACCTTTGAGTTATGGTTTTGGTACACAATTGTGAACATACTGGACTCCCAGTATAATTAACAAATGTTTTTTTTTTTAAAAAAATACATACAGAATGCTACTTAGAAGCAAGGATTATGAGACCTCACCTCAGATACTTTGGATGTGCTACCAGGAAGGACCAGTCTCTGGAGAAAGACATCTTGCTTGGTAAAGTTTAGAGTCAGCAAGAAAGAGGAAGGCCTTCAATGAGGTACAGTTGCTGCAACAATAGGCTCAAATATAGAAACAATTGTGGAGATGGTGCCAGACCAGACAGTGTTTCATTCTGTTTTACGTAAGATCACAATGAATTGGAACTACCTCTATGGCACCCAACAAGAAGATATGGTTCATTTGCAACTAATCCATTAACTAGAACACTGATTTTTTCCTGTTGCTGTTTTGTTTTTTTATCCCCCCCCCCGAAAAAAAAAGATTACATATCAGCACTTAGAGAAAAATCATAATAAATTACAACACAATCAAACAATAAACTGATAATGAAAGAATAAATCCAAAAACCTAAATCCACCTTAGCCAAAAATTGAAATATTCCTGACATTGTAGTTATAAGACTGTCATTGGAACCTCTGACATTCTGTCAGAAAAAGGAAAACAGAGGTACAGGACTGAATTATCATCCACTGAGGTGGCTACCACCAATCATCCTTTGCCTTGACTGATGTTTTATTCCTGAATTTGCTAGCCAGGAAAGTATACATATTCATCAACATTGTGATGGTGTTAAGTCCCAAACTTTCAATGCTATCAAGCCTAGAACATAATCCGGAAAAAATGTACACCACACACGCACACACAGTATTTTTACACAAATAATGCATGCTTTTGGTTGGCAAAAATTGTAGGATGTGTGAATTGTTTGCATAAAATATGTACTGAGTTATCACTACATTTTACTTAAAAAGGCAATAGGATCATTGTTTTGTTTTTTTGTGTTCTGCTATCCTCACTATTTTTAAGTGAATGTGGTGATCATATAAGAATTATGTGTGTAATTTACCAATAATTAAGGAAATTTTGTTCATACAATTACAGTTGAAATACATTGTAAGTTAAAACCCTCTAAAATCTTTTCTAATTTGACGTTATATACTTTACACATCTTAGTCTTAAAACCCCAATGCAGCATTAGTAATCATGTTAAAATAAGTAGTATTGTTTTAATTTTT
>NW_006921920.1:1782209-1791979 GCF_000298275.1 Orycteropus afer afer | reverse complement strand
AAGATTATCTTCTGTGTCTGTGTTAATTGGTTTCCCTTTTCTTTGTTGAAGAGGGTCTGTGCAATCCTTCTGCCTAGTCCGCCATCTTGCCCCGCCGCTCTAAAATTTTGGTTTTTTATGACTCAAATAAATCATTTTGTAATTACCTTCAAGCATCATATTCTTCATGACACTTTATGTGGTTATTCTTATAGAAATATGTCACTTTATTCTTACAGTCTTAAAATGTAGTTTTATAAATATAGTCCCCATTCAGGCCAGGCTTTGATGTTGAAATCTCTCTTGGTGATGATATAAAATCTTCCATTTAGCAGTTCTTTCTTGAACCACTTCTGGTTAATGCCATCTACTCCATGTAATCAATGGTGATGCTCATCCTGTATCTATCTTTCCCAGCTTCCACTGTAGATTTGAAAGAGCTTCTTACTGGGATGCTGAGCTTGTTTAAGTTTGTCAGAGTGTAATCCTGCTGAGTGACAACCTCTCAGGAAATACTGTTGATTAAATATCAAAGTGGTAAATGACTCAGTGACATAAATTTGTTTTGCTTTGTGTCTTTTTTTATTTCCTTCTGTTGATTTTGATTTTGTTTTTCCCAAAGAAAACCCCAGGTGGTTTTCTCTAAAAGGGAAACTCCGATTGAAACATCCAAGGTTGCTGGTTTTGTTGAAGACATTCAGGCAGATTCCTTCAACTCTTTGCTCACCTTATTCATCAGTGAAAAAAAAAAAAAGGACTAGACCAGATAACGTTTCCAACTCTAAGATTGTATCAGTCCTTTATGTCCAGATTCACACAGACTGTTAACTAAGTTCAGATTTGAGGAAAATCTTCTGTTTTGATACTTTTATGGCTTTTAGGTATTTCGTTAAGCCCCTTTGCCTTCAACTCATATTTCTGCTGTGATAATGAATTCTGCTCTACTTATATCTTCTTAGGAATGGTTGTAATGATGTCATGGGATATTACATATGCAAAAATACTTCATTCAGATACATTAAGATATTAATACTTAAGAGAGGAATTATAATTCAGAATGTTCCATGTGCAATCTGAAAAGGGGAAATTGCAGCGAGACTAGAGTGGCATATTTTGAGCCCAAGTATGAGCTGTAACTTATACATAATTTGTTGAGGATTAGACTACATGCTTGAAAGGAATAGCTTCTTTTTCTTTTTACATTTTTGTTACTATTGTTAGGTGTTAGAATTTGCGTGAAAATACCAAAAAAAAAGGAGACCTACGGAGCTGCGGTCTGACACAGTTAGGACTCGTAGTGACCTCATGTACAACAAAATGACAAACTTCTGCGTACTGTGCCATCCCCAAAATTGTTGCTACACTTGAGGCCACTGTTGTAGCCACTGTGTCAATTCATTTCATTAAGGGTCTTCCTCCATTTCACTGACCCTCTACTTTACCAAGTATGATTCCTTCACCAGGGACTGGGCCCCTCTGATGACGTGACCAAAGTAAAAGATATAAAATCATATCATCCTCACTTCTAAGGAACATTCTGGGTGTACTTCAGCCAAGACAAATTTCTTTGTTCTTCTCATAGTCCATGGTATATTCAGTATTCTCTGCCCACAGAACAATTCCAAAGTATCAATTTGGCTTCATTCTTTCTTAATCATTTTCTAGCTTTCACATGTGTATGTTGTTGTTGTTAGGTGCTGTCAAGTCAGCACCAACTCATAGTGGCCCCTTGTACAACAGAATGAAACACTGTCCTGTCCTGTGTCAGCCTGACAATCCTTGCTAGATCTGAGCCCATCATTGCAGCCACTGCATCAATCAATCTCCTCAAAGGCCTTCCCCTTTTTTGATGACCCTCCACTTTATCAAGGATGATATCTTTCTCCAGGGAATGGTCCCTTCTGACATCATGAACAAAGTCTCACCATTCTTGCTTCCCAGGAACACTCAGGCTGTACTTCTTCCAGGACAGATTTGTTAGTTCTTCTGGCTGTCCATGGTGCCTTTTGTATTCTTCACCAATATCACAAATCAAAAGTATCAACTCTTCCTCAGTCTTCCTTATTCATTTTCCAGTGTTCACATGCATATGAAGCTGTTGAAAATATCATGGCTTGTGTTAGGTGCACCTTAGTCTTCAAGGAAACATCTTTGCTGTTTAGGACATTAAAGGGCTCCTTTGTAGGAGATTTGCCCAGTGAAATATGTCCTCTGATTTCTTCACTGCTGCTTCTATTGGTGTTGATGGTGGGTGAATATGAAATCACTGACAACTTCAAACTTTTCCCCATTTATCATGATGCTGCTTATTGGTCCAGTTGTAAGAATTTTTGTTTTCTTTATGTTGAGGTGTAATCCATACTGCAGACACCAGTCTTTAATCTTCATCATTAAGTGCTCCAGATCATCTCCATTTTCAGCAAGCAAGGTTGTTTTGTCTGCATATTGCAGGTTGTTAATGAGTCTTCTGCCAATCCTGATATCCTCTTCATATAGTCCAGTTTATTGGATTATTTGCTGAGCATACATATTGAATAAGTATGGTGAAAGGATACAACTCTAACACACACCCTTCCTGATTTTAAACCATGCAGTATACCCTAGTTCCATTTGAATGGAACTTTAGGTACAGGTTCCTCATGAGCACAATTAAATGTTCAGGAATTCCCATTCTTCTCAAAGTTATCCATAAGTTTTTTTTTTTTTTTTTTTTTGCAGTGTTCCCTCCTCTCCCTTCTCACCCCCAGCAACAAACAAAGAAAGTTTCCCTCCATATATAAACCTTTCCTTGACCCTCCACAACAATGAACTAATACTATATTTTTCCTTCTCTAATTGACTTATTTCATTCAGCATAATGTCCTCCAAGTTCATCCATATTATGTGATGTTTTGCAGACTCTACATTATTTTTTAGTGCTGCATAGCATTCCTTTATGTGTACGTACCATAGTTTGGTCATCCACTCTTCCGCTGTAAATCTTAGAGATAAGTCCCTTGCCAGATATGTAATTATCGGCAAATATGAATTTGTTGCTGTCATTTTTGTTATGTGCTTTTTTGTAGTGTTGATTTCTTTGTTCCATATAATTTTCTATGCTGAGCTCATTTTGTTTATGAATCATATTATCACTTCCCTCATTGCTATTGTTTTAGTATTTTAGTATTTGCTGAATATTTATGCTGGTCCTGTGTTTTGATGTGAAGATTTACCATTTTTCTTTGAGGTTACCATGTGATTTGCAATTTTCTCCCCAAGTTTAGCACAATCCATTCTATCTTATAGTTGTCTTCACTTCTCTGCCATCAAGAAGTTCTGTAATGACACAGTTTATTCCCTCAGTTTGGTTTGTAGTTGTCCTCATTTGTCAATTGATGTCTCTGGTTCCCTGTTTACAATCTTGTAGGCTTATTTACTTTGGATACGTCTATGCCTGGGTTGGTTTCTGGTTGTATTATCATGTGCATTAATGGTCAGATGTTGTTTGCTTTGTTGCTTCTCTGTCCAAAGGACTCCCTTTAGCTTCTCTTCTAAGGTTGGTCTGGTTTTAAAAAATTCCCTTAATTTCTGCTTATCTGGAAATGTCCTAATTTCACCATCATATGTGAGGGACAGTTTTGCCAGGTACATAATTCTTGGTTGGAGATTTTTCTCTTTCAGTGTTTTATATATGCCATCCCATTGTCTTCTTGCCTGCATGGTTTCTGTCAAGAAATCTGAGCTTAGTTTTATTGGTTGCCACCTGTATGTAACTTTTCATTTTTCCCATTATGCTCTCATGATTCTTTCTTTGTTTTTGGTTTTGGGAAGTTTGATGATGATATGTCTGGGTGATTTTCTTTTGGGGTCTATCCTTTTTGGGGTTTGTTGTACATCCTGAATGGATATATTCTCATCTTTCATCATATCAGGAAAATTTTCTTCCAATAAATCTTCGACAATTTTCTCTGTGGTTTTATTTGTGTCTTTCTGTTCTGAAATTCCAATTACACATAGGTTATTCCTTTTGATGGTATCCCACATGAACCTTAGGCTTTCTTCATTTTGTTTTCATCTTTTTCTGATTTATCTCTTTCCAAAGAAGTTTTCAGGTATTTATCTTCAATCTCCCTAATTCTGTCTCCCATTGATTCAATTCTGCTCCTTTGTCCATTCAATGTCTTATTTCAGAAAATTTAGTGTTAATCTTCTGATTTCTGTGTGTAGATTTTGTATCATTTCTAATTTATGATTTATTTTGTCTATTTGTTCTTGTATTGTGTTTTGAAATTGTTCTAGTGTTTTCTTTGTGTTTTCCTTGATCTGCCTTTCAATTCGTTGAAGATACCTAAATACATTTTTTTTTTAATTCCTTTTCAGGGAGTTCCAATGCTGCGTCTCCCTCAGGGATGTGTTTTGGGTCTGTATCTGGGTCCCTTGTTTCTCCTGCTTTATCTTGCTTCTTTGTGTGGACTGTGATGCTCTTTTGTCTCTGAGGTATTGTGACATTTTTGTGTTTATATTTAATTGGTGTTTGTATGTTGGGGTGACTTGCCCACGATTTTTGTTTTCTTTGGTTTGTATGTTATCTACACAAACATGGTACTGTGCTCCTCTATTTCCTAGTGAGCAGCACTTATACACTCACCACCTGTCTCCTTTCCTGTTGTCAACCACTTGTATGGCCCTGCCGACCTTGGCAACAGAGCCTATTCTTAGATCCCTGGTATCCAAATGAGAATGCTATCACTTTAAAATCCAAAATGGTTGTCACTTGTAAACATTCAAAATGGCTTTACCCTCGGTGACTTTAAATATTCAAAATGGCTGCCACATCTAAATCATCAAAATTGCTGTGCCCTTCAGACAGTGGAAAGTGAACAGCTCAGGTGGTCTCCCTCTTTGCTGTTTCCTTTCCTTTTCATAGGCCACCAGGGCAATAGTCCCTGCAGCCCTTGGTGACTAGGGCTGATCTTTAGGTCAATTCTCAGCTCCCAACACTACTTGGAAATTCAGACTGTTGGTCTCGTCAGAGTAGCTGACAGTCCACAGCTCCAACCATCTCTGTACTCACTGTTTTCATTCAAGTTTTTCCACTAGTTGATGCCTAATCCATTTCTGTATAATTCCTTTCAAAGCTCAGGGCTCCAGGATTATCTTCTGTATCCCTATCCATTGGTTTTTCTTTTCTTTGTTGAAGAGGGTCTGTATCATTTGTCTGCCTATTCCTCCTTCCTTACTGGAAGTCCTCAAAGTTATCCACAAGCTTTTATGATCCACACAGTCTAATGCTTTTGCTTAGTCAATAAAACAGAAGTAAACCTTTTTATGGTATTCATTGCTTTCAGCCAAGATCCCTCTGACATCAGCAATGATATTCCTTGTTTCACATCCTTTTCTGAACCCAGGTGGCATTTCTGGAAGATCCAGGGCAACACACTGCTGCAACAGTTTTTGAATAAGCTTCAGTAAAATTTTATTTGCAAGCAATATTAATGATATTGCTCAATAATTTCCACATTCTGTAGGATCACCTTACTTTTGAATGGGCACAAACATGGATCTCTTTAAATCACTTGGCCAGGTGTCTGTCTTCCTAATTTCTTGGCACAAATGAATAAATGACTCCAGCACAGCATCCTTTTGTTGAAACATCTCAATGGAAATTCCATCAATTCCTGGAGCTTTGATTTTCACCCATTCCTTCATTGCAGCTTCTACTTCTTCCTTCAGTAGCATTGGTTCTTGATCTTATGCCACCTCTTGAAATAGATGAACATCAATCAATTCTTTTTTGTACAGTGACTCTGTATTCCTCCCATAGTCTTTTGATGCTTCCTGCATCATTCAGTATTTTGTCCATAGAATTTTTCTATATTGCAACTCGAGTCTTGATTTTTTTTTTCTTCAGTTATTTCAGCTTGAGAAATGCTGATTGCATTCTTACCTATTGTTTTTCTAACTCCAGATCTTTGCACTTTTCATTATAATAATTGACTTTATCTTCTCAAGCTGCTCCTTGAAATCTTCTGTTCAAATTTTTTCTTGTCATTTCCTCCATTTGCTTTAGCTACTCTCCATTCAAAAGCAGGTTTCAGAGTCTCTTCTGACATCCATCTTGGTTGTTACCTCCTTTCCTATCTTTTTAATGACCTTTTGCTTTCTTCATAGAAGATATTCTTGATGTCATCCCACAATTCATCTGGTATTCATGCATTAGTGTTCGGTGCATCAAATCTATTCTTCAGATCCTTTCTAAATTCAAGTGTGATGTAATCAAGGTCATATTTTGGCTCTTTTGAACTTGTTTGGTCATCAGCCTCAACTTGAACTTGCTTATGAGCAATATTTATGGTCTGTCCCATAGTCACTTTCTGCTCTGAAGTATAATGCTATCAATAATAATGATAATATCCACACATCTACAAGGAAGACTAGCTAATACTACTGTTATTCAAACTTATGTACCAACTACCAAGCCATCATTCCCTGCACATAGTATATCATATGGTTGACTGACTCAAAATGGCCAAAACCAGTCCATTTTGGCCCACTAATATCTAGGATATCAATTTTTATGTGCTCTCTCTCTCTCTCTCTCTCTGTGTGTGTGTGAAAAATGAAATACTACATGTATATGAGGCAATTGAAAATACCATAGCTTGGGTCAGGTGCACCTAGGGTGTCATCAAGGTAATATCTTTGCTCTTTAACACTTTAAAAATTCTTTTGCAGCAGATTTGCCCAATGAAATATATAATTTTATTTCTTGACTGTTGTTTCCATGGGCATTGATTACAGATCCAAGTAAATGAAATCATTAACAACTTCAATATTTCTCTGTTTATTATGATGTTGCTTGCTGACAAAGTTGTGAAGATTTTTATTTTCTTTATCTTGAAGCATACTCCATACTGAAGTCTGTGGTCTTGGACTTCATCAGTAAGTACTATGTGTTCTTCACTTTCAACAATGTTGTTTCATTTGTATATTGCATGTTGCTAATGACTTTTCCTCCACTCCTGATGCCCTGTTCCTCCTATAGTACAGCTTCCCATATTATTTGTTCAATATACACATTGAATAAAAATGATGAAAGTGTAAACCCAAATACACAACTTATTATTATTATTAATTGAAAGTATGCAGTTCTTTTTGAATGTTTGAATGACTGCCTCTTGGTCTATGTACAGGTTCCTGATGAGCACAACTGAGTGGTCTGGAATTCCTGTTATTTGTCATGTTATCCATGATTTGTATGATTACATGGTCAAAAGCCTTCATACAGCCAATAAAACACAGGTAAAAATATTTCTCAGCCAAGATACATCTGACATAAGCGATGATATTCTTTCTTCCATGTCCCCTTCTGAATGCGGCTTGAATTTCTGGAAATTCTCTGCCAGTATACTACTGCAGCTGTTTTTGAATTCTCTTCAGCAAAATTTTCCTTGCGTGTGACATTGATGATAACGTTAGAAAATTGCCACATTCTATTGGATCACCTTTCTTTGGGATGGAACAAATATGGATCTCTTCTACTCAGTTTGCAAGGTGCCTCTCTTCCAAATTTCTTGGCATAGATGTATGAGCTCTTGCAGTATTGTATCCATTTTTTGAATCATCTCAACTGACATTCTGTCAATTCCTGGAGCCTTGTGTTTTGCCAATTCCTTTCATGCAGGTTAGACTTTTTCCTTCAGTGCCATTGGTTCTTGATCATATGCTACCTTCTGAAATGGTTGAATATCAAAGAATTATTTTTCTTTGGGGATTCTGTCTATCTTCTTTTGAAGCTCCTTATATTGTTTATTATCTTGGCCTTAGAATCCTTCAATATTCCAACTCGAGGCTTGATCATTTTCTTCAGTTCTTCCTGCATGAGGAACACAAGCGTGTTCTTTCCTTTTGGTTTTCTAACTCTAGTTCTTTCCACATTACATTATTATACTTAACTTTTTTTATGGTAAAAAAAAAAAAAATAGGAAAACTCTTTTGTTTGCACCCAGATATTCTTATATAATTATCTATTTATCTATCATACAGTATGCATTTATAAATATGTATATGAAGAAAACTGTGCTCTCACTTTTACTAATTAAATGTATTATGTTTATTCTGTATTATCATAGAATCACAACTAATAAATACCTGATCTGGTAGAAAACACAATATAAGGCAGTTAGTGAATGGAATGGTGTTGCAATCACATAAGAAAGTCTTAATAACTAGCTCTCATGAAAAACAACAAAAGAAAAACTAAGTCTTCATGAAATGATTTTTAACAAGATTTCTCTTTTCAAAAAAAGTTGAGAATATAAATTTATACTCACATGAGGAGTAAGAGTCAATTTAGTTTGTAAATATTATATTGAACTACATGAAACTGCAGCTATTCAAACATTGTTGACTTATAAAAATGTCACTTTTATATGTTTTGATCATATTATAACAATAATTATTCAATAACACTTGATTTTAGAAAACCTCCCACACATAGACACAGGGAAAGATATAAGTTATCCAACTTTATACAGTTTTAAATACCAAAAAATAGAATTGTTTTATTTTGATGATGTACTTATGTCAAAATGGAGATCTATGATGTAGAGGAATAAGTAAGAAACATGAAATTTATTTTGTTTTGAAATAAAAAAGACCTCCCTGAAGAGTTAATTTGAACCTAAGATAAAGCAAAATACATTACTGATCTCTGACTCAGTGCAACCTTATGTATAAATGAATTAAATGGCTGATCATTGGCCATCTTCATGATTTATTATGTTTGAGTCCACTGTTGTGACTATCATGCCAATCCATCTTATTGAAGATTTATCATTTTTTATGACCCTATATTTTACCAAACATGATGTCATTTTCTAATGACTGGTCTTGCCTGGTGACAAGTCCTAAGTATGTGTGTTAAAGATTCCCCAACCTTGTTTCTAAGAGGAATTATTATTGTACTTATTATAAACTGATTTGTTTACTCCTCTAGAAGTCCTTGGTACTTTCAATATTTTTCACTAGCACTCTCATTGACGCTTATTATTATTTTTTTTTTGAATAGCCCTTCATGAAAAAATACAATTCAAATTATTGATGGTAACAGTTATAAATATATTTGGATTGAAAAAAATGTAGATAGTAAGTCTCAGAATATAGAGAGATTATTAATGATTGAATTAATTCCTGTGAAAATCCAGAATAAGGATATTTCAGATGAAATGAAGCTTGTTGCAGAGGTCTTGAAGTAGATAAGCTGGGTATGTTTAAGGAGCTTTGGATGGTCATTGGGCCTGGAGACAGCACATGGGTAGCTTCACAGACTATTTTTGCCACCACCATGAAGTCATAAAGATCACTGGCCCTCATGGGCCACACTCAAATGGCCTCCATGTGAATAAAAATTGTATGGTTATTTTACTTTTATTTCTATATACAGCCACAACATTAAGCAAGAATAGCAAGTATGTCAGGTTCAAATTTTCTGGAGTTTATCACATGTAAAAACATTTTTTTTTTTAAATTATGTATTGCTGGTAGAAGTGGGAAATTGTGTAAGTTTGTTGCGTAATGGAAGGCTTATGGCTTAAAAGTGAGCATTTACTCAATAAACACTTATTAAGCACTTATGTGCTTATGTGACTATGAGCTGGACATGATAAGTACAAAGATGAATAAACATGAAGTCTGTCCTCAAGATGTTTGTAGTCTTCTAGGAGCTCTGGTAGCATAGTGCCTAAGGCACTTGACTGTTAACCAGAAGGCTGGCGGTTCAAATCCACCAGCCACTCCTCAGAAGGAAGTTT
>NW_006921920.1:1779512-1781732 GCF_000298275.1 Orycteropus afer afer | reverse complement strand
TCACAACATTAAGCAAGAATAGCAAGTATGTCAGGTTCAAATTTTCTGCAGTTTACCAGAATGTAAACAGAGATTATCAGGATGTCTGGTAATCTTGAGACTGTTTCTGGACTTGAATTAATGGTCTGTCATGTTGCTTGATAATTTTGGTATTGTGCCATTTTTCTTGTCAACCTTGGGTTTGTCAGCCTCAGCAGCCAGCAGCGCAACCAGCTTCAGTGTGCTGGAGGCAAGAGGCAGAGCTGAAACACAAGGTCAAAGGGCTTTCACCCAGCCCCTAGAGAAAGCACTTTGTACTTAGACTTCTAGGCTTCTAAACTGTAAGAGAATAAATCCCTGTTTGTTAAAACCATCCATTTGTGGTATTTTCTATTAGAGCAGCACTAGATAATGAAAAGGAGCTCTGGCAGCATAGTGCTTAAGGCACTTGACTGCTAACCAGAAGGCTGATGTTCAAACCCAACAGCTGCTCCTCAGAAGGAAGGTTGGGCAATTTACTTCCATAGTAATATTGCCTTGGAAACCCAAAGAGTTGGGCGTGACCTGATGGCACATAACAACAACAGATTAAAAAAAAAAAAATCTAACAAATGAATACATTTCTGTGCAATGTTTTAAAAAAATGTTAGCATATCCTGTGTTTTAATTTAGACTCTGTCTAAGTTGTTTGCTTTAAATAGGGAATGGCCAGACTTCAATAACCCATAGAAACTGAACCAATTTCATATTTATGTGAGAGTGTATGGATGTAAATATAAGCAAACCATATTTCTGTATAGAGATGGTCATGAGGACAACACAGCCACATCAGTGAGAAAGAGCTTCCTGCTAGGTTCTTCATCTGATGCACACTTTGTAGCACCTCTGAGCCCCTCCTGAGCCCTTGCTTTGAACTAAGTCAGTTGCATGTAGTGTCTCTACAGCCAGTCTCTAAATTGTCTCTGCATAAAGGGCCAGTTGAGATAGGAGTTCAATCCTAATGTTGTCTCTGTTTACCAGCTTTTCTTGACTCTTACTGAGAAACAGAAAGACAAAGAATAGAGTGAATAATGCTCTATTATTGGCAATATTTACTGTGTATTAGGCCTTGAGCTAATGGGTAAATCAGTCTTCATCTCTTGTCTTCTAAGAGCATATCCATAGTGAGGAAATGGGGGAGGGGAAACTTTTTGCATCAATAAAAAGCAAAACAAGGATCATTTTCCAATAATTAGTTGCTACAAATTTTACATATATAAGCAAAAGAAATAGTAAGATAATTGAGAATAAATTTTCATGGATTTTACCATTGGTGTTTTCTTCTCTCCTCACTATTTTAAAATTATTCTGATGGTTGTTTCTCTCCTAGATATCTGTTCTTACCTATGTGGTTTCAATTTTTGTAGAGAAGACAGTGAAAAATTTTAAGACAATCTTCTTAATTTTTCTCTGGGACACTCAATGAGATAATCTTTCTCAGCACTTTGCAGTTTGCTGAGATTATATCCCGAGATTTAATCAAGTGAGCAATGAAGATCCTCCCTTTTTCCAGATCTGGCCCATAAATTCCTGGGGCTGCACTCCATATTCCCTTCCTAACAAACAAGAATTCTGCATCACAGATGATGGTTTCAGGAGATAGAAGAAGCTTTATACCCTGGTGCATTTTTGCTTTTTAACAAGTGAGGTTTTGGAATTATTACATCACTGTATAGTATCACAGAAGCTCTGGTATCATAGTGGCTAAGGCACTTGACTGCTAACCAGGAGGCTGGTGGTTCAAACCCACCAGCCACTCCTCAGAACGAAGATGGGGCAATCTACTTCCATAGTGGTACTGCCTCGGAAACCCAAGGAGGGTCGCTATGAGTTGGGTCCAACTCAACGGCATATAACAACATATAGTATCACTTAACTTACTCAAACAAAAATTGGTTTTCAGAAGTGATATGATCTTATAAGAAGGAAATTCAATACAGTAACTTAAAATAAAATGTGCAGAATTGACAAAGCCATCTGGCAGTGGCTTACGAGGAAGCAGATTATCACAAACTGGAAAGATAATGACATTGCTGTGCAGTGATATAAGTACATTATAGCAGAATTACCCTGCAAAAAAATGTCTGTGTACTAATTCCTGGAAGCTGTGAAAATGTTATGTTTCAAGCAAAAGGACTTCGCAGATGTAATTCAGGTTCCAGACTTTAAAACAGGAAGAATTTGAATTTAAATGAGGCGGGG
>NW_006921920.1:1772988-1774752 GCF_000298275.1 Orycteropus afer afer | reverse complement strand
CCTTCAATGAGATGGATTGACACGGTGGCTGCGATGATGGGCTCAAGTATAGCAGGGATTGTGGGGCTGGCGCAGGATTGGGCAGTGTTTCGTTCTGCTGTGCGTGGGGTCTCTATGAGTTGGAAATGACTTGACAGCACTTAACAACAACAACAACCTTTTAAGACAAACAAATCTGTCATGGAAAAAGTGCAGCTGGAATATTCTTTAGAATTGACAATGGCCAGACTTTGTTTCTCATACTTTGTTCATGTTGTCAGAAGAGACTGGTGCCTGGAGAAGGATAAAATGCTTGATAGAAAAGTTGAGGGAAAACCTTTAATTAGATGGATTTTTCACTGTGGCTGTGATGATAGCTTCAAGTATAGCAAATGTTATGGGGTTGGCACAGGACTGGACCGTGTTTCATTCAGTTGTACATAGGGTCATGTTGAGTTGGAGCTGATCACTGGAACCCAAGAACAACAACATTCTAAGCTCTTAAACTTGTGATAACTTGTTATGACAGCAATAGGAAATTGATGCATAGTAAGGAAAATGGAATTAGAAGAAACAGATCAATGGGGAGGGTAATCATACAGAATGGGGGTCTGGAAATTGATGTATGAGAGCATGAAGGAAAGGAGGAAATTAATAGTATCTGAGAACTCCCCATATTCTAGGTACAATCCCAACATTCAATCATTTTGCATTCTATGTGGACCACCTTGCCATGAGTTGGAATTGTATCAAAGGCAATTGATTTTTTTTTTTATGTTGAATACATAATATTTTCTATGTACTGTGCTATCACAAGGGTGTTATAGTGATGAAATAGTTTTCTTCATGTAAATTATAACCCAGTGAAAGAGTTGTCGTTGACATATTCTCACCAATATGTATATATTTATAAATTAGAACAAGTGCAAGGAGAAGGAGAGGTGCATTGAAATAGCATAAGCATAGAAAATGTAAAGGTCAGAAAAGTCACCCTTGAAAGACTGCATTTAATATGCCCTAAAAGATATATGTGTATGTTTGTGTTTATGTGTGTGGTGTGTGTGTGTGGCATTTGGCTGTTAACCAGAAGATCAGTGCTTCAAACCCACCAACTGTTCCATGGAAGAAAGAAGAGATAGTCTACTTTTTTAAAGATTTACTGTCTTGGAAATCCAGTGGGGGTCAATATGAGTTGGAATTGACTCTATGGCAGTAAGTTTGTGTGGTGTAGTAAGTTACTTAGTGTGGCTTTTCTACCCATAAGTCTTTATAAACTCCAAGGTGGGATTTTCTATGAGCAACTGAGGAGCTCCTGATTACTGAAGTTGTCCACCTGGAGTATTTCTGTTGGGCGTGGCACAAAACAATGTTCTGGGAGGTGCCCACTCTCTCTCAGGTGCTTAGAGTTCTGATGCTATGATTGGCTAGTTTGACCACCCTGCTGGGCTCAAAAGGAGGCCTCCTGGAGGCAGAACTCTCTCTGACTGCTGGTTGAGGAAGATGTGCTGCTGAAAGAGACACTCATCCCAGAAAGAGACACGTGCTGCTGGGAAAGAGGCGTAAGAGACAAGCATCACTGAGTGAGACACTGAGGGACCAGCACTGCTGGGAAAGAGACTGTGAGAGACTGCTGGCTGAAGGACGGTGGGCTGGGAGAGAGACCGAGCATTTTTCCTAAACCTGAATTGTGGCCTGTGGTGCTTCCCTAATAAACCCCATAATCTGTGAGCTCTATGTGGCCACTGCAGCGAATTATCGAACCCAGGAGAGAGGTGGTGGGTGCTT
>NW_006921920.1:1767635-1769583 GCF_000298275.1 Orycteropus afer afer | reverse complement strand
AAGTAGTTTTTTATAGTTTTCTTTGTAGAGGTCTTTTGTGTCCCTGGTGAGAATTTATACCCAAGTATTTTATTTTTCTGGTAGCTATTGTAAATGGTATTGATTTCATTATTTCTTTTTGTGCAATCTCTTTGCTAGTGTAGAGGAATCCAACTGATTTTTGCATGTTGATCTTATACCCTGCCATGATGCTAAATCTCTCAATTAGTTCCAGTAGATTTTTGACTGCGGTTCTTGGGTTTTCTAGTTACAGGATCATATCATCAGCAAATAGGGATAGTTTGACTTCTTCCTTACCAATTTGAATGCCTTTGATTTCCCTTTCTTGCCTTGTGGCCCTGGGTACAACTTGCAATTCTCTTAACTTCCTCACCATTTAGAAGTTCTGTAACTACACAATATTTTCCCTCTTTATGGTTTGTAGTTATCGTCACTTGCCACTTGATGTCTTTGGTTCCCTGTTTATAATCTTGTAAGCTTATTTTCCTTTGGATATGTCCATAGCTGTAGTTCCTGGGTTATGTATACTTGTGTATTAATGGATGGTTGTTATTTGCTATTTTTGGTCCCCTGTTCAAGGGACTCCCTTTAGTATCTCTTGTAAGGTTGGTCTGGTTTTAACAAATTCCCTTATTTTCTGCTTCTCCTAATTTCACCTTCATATTTGAGGGACAATTTTGCCAGGTATATAGTTCTTGGTTGAAATATTTTCTCCTTCAAGATTTTATATATACCATCCCATTGCTTTCTCACTTGTATGGTTTCTGCTGAGAAATCAGAGCTTATTCTTACTGGTTGTCCTTTGTAAGTAGCTTTTTGTTTTTCCCATGATGCTTTCCGGATTCTTTCTTTGTCTTTGGTTTCGATGAGTTTGATAACGACATATCATTGTGATTTTCTTTTGGGGTCTATCCTGTTTGGGGTTTGTTGAACTTCCTGAATGGATATATTCTCATCTTTCCTCATATCAGGGAAGTTCTCCTTCAACAAATCTTGGACAATTTTCTAAGTGGTTTTATTATTCTCTTCATGTTCTGGATTTCCAATGGCCCCTAGTTTATTCTCCTTATGGTATCCCACGTGAACTTTACACTATCTTCATTTTGTTTTGATCTTTTTTATGATTTATCCCTTTCCAAAGAAGTATTCAGGTATTTGTCTTCAATCTCATTAATTCTGTCTTCCATTGCATCAATTCTACTCCTTTTCCCTTCCAATGTGTTATCTATTTCTGACAATTTAGTATGAATCTTCTGAATTTATTTGTGTAGATTTATAATCATTTCTAATTTTTCATTTAATTTTTCATTTTGTTCCTATATTTTCTCCCAAAATTCTTCTATTGTTTTTTCTGTGTTTTCTTTAGTCTGTCTCTCAATCCTTTGAAGACCCCTAAATATAATTCTTTTGAATTCCTTATCAGAGAGTTTCAGTGCTGCTTCTTCCTCAGGGATGTGTTCTCGGTCTGTATCCTCTTCCCTTGTTTCTACCACTTTATCTTGCTTCTTTGTGTGAACTGTGATGGTCTGTTGTCTTTGAGACATTGTCGCTTTATTGTATTTAGATCTCTGTTAACTGTTCATGAGGAGCAAGCACGGGTGATCCAGCTCTTCTTGGTAGTTGTTTATCATAGGCCCATTGGTGGAGAATAATGGGTGGCTCTCAGTAAGTGAAGCTGCAGGAGATGAGGGTGTAGTTATGTTGTATGGGGGCTTTTGCTCTTTTCCACTCAGTTAGACAAAGATAGCAATTGAATAATCATCAAAAAAGTAAAAGCACATGGACAAAAAGTACACCATATAATCACATTGGAACAGTAACTGAAAAAGGAAAAAATAGAAAACAAAACAAAACAAAACAAAACGAAGAACAGAGGTATCTGAGGAAAGAGCAATAAGAGATAAAAGTTAAAGAAAGATAATACTGAAGGAAAAAATGGGGAAAAAAT
>NW_006921920.1:1762538-1767535 GCF_000298275.1 Orycteropus afer afer | reverse complement strand
TCTATGTGGCCACTGCAGCGAATTATCGAACCCAGGAGAGAGGTGGTGGGTGCTTTGGGAGGAACGGTTGGTGAAAGGGCTGGAGGGAGGCAGCATGTATGGCCTTGTATAAATAGGCCTTGGGTTACTTCTGGTAATCCTGCCTTCCTCTTGTAGGGTTAGAGGAGGTCAGAACATGTGGCCTCCTCACCGTTTTTGCAGTTTGGTTTTTTGAAAAGATATTTTTCACTTTATTATTCCATTGCATCTACAATAACAATCTTGTAAGAAAAGCTAGCTTTCTTTATTGTTTATAAAGAAATTCATTTAAGAAAGATCGAGTATTTTGCGAAGGTAGCATAGTAACTGGTATTGCTGGATTTCAGTCCATGTTTTTCCCTCTCTCCATGTTTAATCTTCAAATGCTACAGAAATCAAGTAAAGTGAGGAAAGAAAAGCATTTATTTAGATGAGCACTTAGTGCTATGATTTCTTATTGCAAGCCTAGGTATAAAAGAAGAGCACACCTCAAGTAGAAAGAGTAGAATGGAACAATGTAGGAAGAAATTTATAGGAAAGGAAAATATGAAAGATGCTGGTTTTCTGTTAGTTGGTACTAATTTTATAGTGCTGCACAAAAAACCACCACACACTAAATGTCTTACCAATTCACAGTTAGTTCTAAATAGTAACAGTTCAGCATAGTGTAGCAGGGTACATGGCTCACAGCCTAAGAGGCTAAAATCTAGACAGTGGACAGAGGTATTCTCATACATAGGCCTGACCAAGGAAGGATTTGATTCCAGGTACCTACTGTTGGTAGAATTCAGTTCCTTGCCCCCGGAGGTGTGAGGGTCCTGTATCTTCAGAAGCTATCTACAGGGTTATCCTCTGTTTCTTCTCAGGGAACTTCACACAACACAACAGCAGTGTTGCAAGACTTGTGGCACAGTCTCCCTCACATGGCAGATTGTTCTATCAACCAGAGAAAACATTTCACATTCAAAGGCATTCTGTGATAAGATTAGGCCACCTGTACCATGTCTCCTTTGTTGTTGTTGTTGTTGTTTTAACTAAAATATAAGATGATGAGAGTGATCTGATATCGTTTTCTCAAATTCCACCCACACTCAAAGAGGAAGGGATAGATCATTGGATCCATTCCTAGAATTCTACTTAACAAGTGTTGATTATAGTTACAATTTTAATGATGAGAGGGAATGTATATTTTTTACCATAAGGAGAAACAGCCTATAGGGGGATGCTGAAGGCTTAAGAGGAAGGCTTAGAATCATTGCAATATAGTTGAATGTAGTTTCCATAACATAGGTGAATTTTCTTAACTAATCTATAAACCTCAGCTTTCAGTAATAATAATTATTAAGCACATTATTCTTTTTGAAAAAGGATATAAATTATGTAAACATTCTTAATAAGATTATGTGCATTCATATGACACTTTAATGGAGACAATAGGGGCTTGACAGATGTTCATTTGCCCTAAGATTAACTAGCCTTTGCCTTCTTAATTCATTCTTTAATTTAATTTATGGTCTCTATAATAACAGTCTCTGAAAGTTAATATTTCTTGTTTATTTCTATAGGACTTGATTCCTTAGCTGGTTGTTCTTGATCAAACCAGAAAAGTTAAGAAATATTTGGAAACACTGTTGATTTCATGAAGATTGTAATCCCACGTTTGACAGTGTCATTCTATCAATGGACACTGAAATGCAAGATGCTTGTATTCTACAAGCTCAACAAAAAAATATTTTTGCTCCTTTTCCTTGAGGAACCTTTTTTAGTGTTAGGAAACATTTTTTCCAATACTAATAGTAATATATTCATTATAAAGGAATAAATAAATAAATAAATAAATAAAGTCAGGAGTTGGCTTCAAAATGAAAGAATAAGCTGAATTACTGCAGTGATAATATGAGTTATCTAGCTAGAAGTTGATGTTGTTGTTATGTGCCATCGAGTCAGACCTGACTTATAGTGACCCCTCCTTGGGTTACTGAGGCAGTATCACTACAGAAGTAGATTGTCCTATCTTCCTTCTGAGGACTGACTGGTGGGTGTGAACTGCCAGACTTCTGGTTAGCAGTTAAGTGCCTTAGGCACTATGCTACCAGAGCTCCTAGCTAGAAGTTAAGAATATAAAAATATGAAAAAATAAGTGACTTAATCAGATACACAAAAATTTTAGGAAAATTATAACACACATATTTTTATGTGTTAAGAAATACTTCCAAAACAACAGTTAAATAAAATTCCATATAGGGCAGACACATTATGAAGATTTAAAAAAGTCATTCATTTAATCTCCACAAATCCTAGAGAGGTAGTAATTTTAATATCCCTATTTTATAGACTTAAAAGCTTGTCACAGAGAACTTAAGCTGTTGCACCGAGCATTGTCCCCAATCTGTCCCCAGCAGTCAGGCTCTGGAACTTGTGTCCTTTATTCTGTTCTGCACCTTAGAATGTACATAGAAATATACAGTGAAGCTAGCATTTAAAGTGCATTACAGTTAGAGAATTAGAATAAATAGTTAAGTTTTAAATTATAGAAAAAATACTTCAGTCATTCTCCAAATTACACATTAGAAAAAAAGATTGGAAGACAATGGAGCATTAAAATAAAATGTTTTGTGAAATAAGCAGCTTTTAAAAAATATTTTACAACTTTTCCTTTTTGTTGTGTTATTTTTTCGTAGCCTGATAAATATTTAGAATTTAGAAGCCTATGCTGTTTATTTATGTATTTGACCAATAGTTTAGTTTATCAGGGGTAATATCTTCATATCCATATCTATAGCTAACTATTATTACATGACTTCAAATATAAAAGATATTAGCATATTTGTATTAGGCTACATACTGATACACATTTACAATCTGAGAACATAAAAGAAATAGACCTAGTCAAATGACTGCAATGGTTCTGAGAAAGAAGTAAGTCTACTTCTGAAGAGAGTAGCTGTTCCAGCTGTGATACTCTGTAACTCAGGCTCCTTCCTGGTGACATTGTAATTATTTAGCAGTAAGTGCCTCCAACACCCTGACATGAAAGGAGCACTTCCCTGCACTCCAGAGGCTGGAATATAATTTATTTTAATGACAGTGGATATAAATTTCTGGCAAAGCTTTCATTTCCTTTTCAGAGACAGATGGTTACATTAGTGGACGAGTCATGCATACCTTTGACATGCATTACTAATAGGAGATAACATGAGCTTTTGACATAATAGCTAATTTCATCAGGAAAATCATACAATTAAACAATAATGCAGATAGAGCGAAAATTGTACATTATAATCCTATCTATTTTAACATTTTAACCCTAAGAAAAATTTGATTCATCCCTCAGTGTAATTTATTTTACTATTAATTATGAAAAGAGTATAAATTATTTTACTAAGGCCTAACTACTCATGGCATCTACATCAGAAAGCTAGAAGGAAGGGGGTAGAGAAATGTCCTGGGAACAATGCCTAGACTAAGATTTGAACTCTGTAAACTTCAGTTTTCTCTTCTGTAAAATGAAAATCATGACAACCCTCTGCAAGGTTAATAGAAAGCCTGCCAATAACTGTATGTAGCCAATAATTCACATGCTTATGGCATGGGAGCATGTGGTAATTTTTGAGAATTTTAAGAATTCATGCAATTGTGCATTTGAGTGGATCCACACAGCTCTACAGCTAAGAACATAGGTTTGGGAGTCAGAGAAACCTATAATTAAGTCATACATTTGAATCAGATTTCCCAGATGCTTCTGATATTAACATCAAAGCTAAGGAACTGAGAAATAACCAGTTGCTGTCAAATTTCCTCCAAAGATACCTAGAGTCAATCTCCTGTTTCCTTCCATTAGACAACTTCAGGATTCAAGCCTCAGCCTCTCTCTCTTAAACTGCTCTCAGCGATTTCCACGCAGGGAGACGCCATGTATGCAGAATAGAACTGCTCCAAAGGGTTAATAAATCTGTGGAAGTTAGACTTTCTTCCAAGGCAGCTATGGTTGTGTCTGAATCACCAACCTTTCTGCTACTAGTCAAGCGCCACTAAATAATGAATTTATAGTTAACATTAGTGCCACCTACAGTAACTACTTTTACTTAAGAGCATATATCCACCTTCAATGCATCCTCCAAGGTCTTCTCTATAGGCTCCCAGATGACGTTTTAAAATGCAAACCTGTCCTTCTTATGCCCACATAAATGATGCTAGTGATTTTTCTGTTACAGAAAGAAACACAAAGGCCCTTTCCACAGAGTCTGTCAGGTCTGATTTCCAACCACAGCATGTCTCCCCTTTCTTTACCTGTTCCTCCCTAGTAAGTCCTACTTCAACATCTGAAAATGCCAAACTCTTTCTAACCCAGGCTTCGTTCTTCACCCTAGAACGCCAACCAAACATCCATTTTGTTCTCAAAGTAATGCAAATTCATTTGATTTCAGAGGATGCATTAACTCCACTGCAGTGACCAAAGCCCTCACCACAGGGCATGGCAGCTACTCAAGGAAAAAAAAAAAAAAAATCAGTGGATGAACTTAAGAAAACAACTGATCTTTTCAAAACCTCCGTTTTTTTCCTGGGTAAAATGGAGCAAATGTTACCTGCCTTAAAGAATAGTCTTAAGAATTGAATGGAAAAATATACATAAAGCTTTTAACACAGAATCTCTTACACACTGCATATTGGGTAATCTACTTCTACAGTGATACCGCCTTGGAAATGCAAGGAGGGGTTGGTATGAGTCGGGTCCGACTCGACAGCACATAACAACAACAACAACAACATAATAACAGAATTATTGCTTAAGTTTTCTGGCTGAACCTATTGTATTGGAAAAGAGATTGGGAAAAAAAGAAGTTGAAATAATATATGAATCTGGTAAGTCCAAATACATTGTCATTATCGTTGTGAAACAATTAAAAAGCTGTATAATATAGTTATGCCAGTACATGTAAAATAAACATAAGTATATTTAATGTATAATATAATAATAT
>NW_006921920.1:1751073-1757503 GCF_000298275.1 Orycteropus afer afer | reverse complement strand
GAGTCGGCCCCGACTCATAGCAACCCCTCCTTGGGTTTCCGAGGCAGTATCACTACAGAAGTAGGATTGCCCAACCTTCCTTCTGAGGAGTGGCTATGCTACCAGAGCTCCCATAATAATAATAGTAGTGTTAAAACAGACAAAAAGCAAGAAGATAAAAAACAGAAAAAAGCAAGAAAAAACATGAGGGCAGGGCAGGGCAGGGCTCTCAGGCTCTGTCTGAGCACACAGACTGGTGTGGAGTTCCTGTGGGCCCAGAAGTTGGGTGGGAGTCAGGGATTGCTCCACCTCCATTCACCAAAAGGGTGTGGAGTATAAGAGTAGGAAGGGAAATGTCACACCTTTCCAGTCATCCAGGTCCAGAATATCCTTGGGGTTACTGGCAAGTGGAACCTGTTCTTAAGTCCCTGTAATCTGGGGAATGCTCTCCCTTTAAATATTCAAAATAGTCAACCTGCCTGTAAATTTTGCAAATTGCTACGCCCTCCATACAGACAAAAGTCCACAGGTCAGCCCGCCCCTCCTCTTTGCTGCTTTCCCTTTTATTCCTCAGCCACCAGAGCAGTCCTCTGTGCAATCTCTGGCTAGCAGGGCCGCTTTTTGGGTTAATTCTTAGGTCTTACCACCACTTGGCAATATCCATGCTGTCTGTCCCATCAGGATCAGTTCCAGACTGCAGCTCCATATGTCTCCTTTTGTGCTGTTTTCACGCAAATTCTTCTTCTAGTTGGAGTTTAGTCCACTTCTACATCCTTCCCTTCAAAGCTCAGGGGTCCAGGATTATCTTCTGCATCTGTGTTAATTGGTTCCCCTTTTCTTTGGTGAAGATGGTTTGTGTAGTCTTTCTGCCTATTCTGCCATCTTACTGGAACTCCACTGTTCCCTTATATTTTTGTCTTTGGTTTAATTATTGACCTTTTAGCCTGATAGAGGTGATTGCTTAAAGGAGCACATTACTTAGAAGTGATATTATTTATTTTGTAAGCCAATCTATTATTTTGCTAAATGGTGGCCTCACTGACTAGTTTAAATTCAAGTTTTAAAGGGTTTGTCAGAGGAATTGTCTAAGAGTGAACTTCAGTCTCAAAGAGTACAGTAACTCTGTTTTTTTTTTTTTCTTTTTTTAAGAATTTGAGATTCTGTTCCATATTTTTCCCCATTCTATCAAGATTTGTTCATTATGAACGTTTTCAGAATGATTGGTAGTGGTATGTAGACTCCCTCCAGTACTTCTAATTTAAAGGTAGAGGAGGCAATAGTTCATGTAGACTATTAGTCCAGTGTACTAGTTTCTTTTTTAAGTCTTTTGATTCCTTCTTTCTCTTTTGCTTTGCCTGAGTAGAGACCAAGAGTCATATAATAGATGACTGCTTGCAAAGGGTTAAGACCCGAGACATGACTCACCAAGCAAAAATTTAGAGTATATACTTTATGAAACATATTATACCAATTGACCTAGTGTCTCATGAGACTATGGTCCAAACAACCATCCCTAATGAACATTAACTTCTGTATATTTGCCTATTTGTTTCATTTCATGAATATGAGAACATACACTATTTGTTGTTTTCTGATTAATTTATTTCACTGAACATAATGTCTTCTAAGTTCATCATGTTACAAAATATTTTGGAAACTCATGTTTCTTTAATATTAAGTAGTAGTTCATTGTATATATATACCACATTTTACTTACCATTTCATCCTTTGGTGGGCAATTATATGCTTTCCATCCTTTAGCTATTTTATATAGTGCTTCAATCAGTGGCACCAGTTTAAAAACATCACTGTCCTGCAAATATATGTCTGATTTCACTGATATTTTCAGGGTTTAAATTGGAATTAGGGTTTCAAAAATAGAGACATATTAATATGTACATTTGATAGAACTAGCAAGTTCAATAGATTTGTATTTTACATTTTCTTATTTCCTTTTTCCAAATATTGTTAAATTATATTATTATTATCATCATCATCATCATCATCATTGTTATGTAGGGATAATCTACCATGCTACATGGAGTGCATGAATCCAAGAGGCCAGTGGATACTAGCAAAGGAAAGCCAATGAGGCAGAAATTTAATTATCCAAACACTTGCTGGTTCCATGTTTTAATATGTCAAAAGACCAGATGACAACCAAGGTTCATCAATAGACACTGCTCATCACCCTCCAATTGATAAGGTTTATTCTTCTGTTGTTAGCATGCATTCTGCAGAAGAGCAAAAAGTAGAAATGGCAGAATTTTAAGAGAAATGAGGGCTGAAAGTGGCTCTAGCCATGATACTGTAAATTAGATGAGTGACATTAAGGAGAAATATTTGCAAATTTTGCATGACCCCCCCCCCAGGAGGTATAGTTCCAGATAATTTTTCCATTGAAATGATCAAAAGGAGAAAAGTTTCTTTCCAGAACCAAGATGGGGCTTTCAGTGTTTCAGCAAGACAAGTTGCAAAACAAAGAGATATGTGCACCAACTTTCAAAAGAGTGGTTTTATGAGGTGATGTCAAATGGCGAGAAAATTCTGTTAGAAGTAGTCACTATTCTCGAGGAAGAAGAGTTAAAGGTATCTTTTTGAAAGTTACACATTAGCTTTTAATAGAAATACCAAGGCTGAAAAAGCACTGGAAAACAACAGAAATTTATGTGGAAGAAGTCAAATATTAGACATTAGACTTTTTGACATCCAAATCTGAATGGGGTTTCGTAGAATCCCTTGCAACATTGTCACTAAGCCTAAAATTATTTCTCATTATCTATGTTTCTGTGGTTTCATATGACAAGAGATTTTTAAGGTGAAGTTTACAAAGAACTATTTGTGATCTATTTTGGGAATGTTGAGGATTTCAGATCTTACAATATCAAGTGAAAGTGACCTGGTGAAAGACATTGAGTTTGCAGAAGTTTCACAACTTTGCAGCTTTGAAGGCTAGGAAAGGAATGTTCTGATTTAGTTGAGACTTCCTTAAGTTCTCAAATGATTTTTCCTGTATGTTTTTAAACTCTCATTTATTTATGAATATACTTCCATATGTTTTTGTCTACAACTTCTACATTATTTAGGCTATAATTGAATATACAAACTTAATCCATTAATGTATCTCATGTAAGGGTAAAGTTTAACATTAAAATTAATGTAAGTTTAATGTAGTTCTTAAATGTTTTTACTTCAAATTCTATTGTTTTTTAACCAAATTTTCAGTTAACCACATGAAATTATGGGAATATAAATAAATTGGATCTGTGCATATGATATTGCAAGTAAAACATAATTTTAATTTTTAAAGTTGTGTAACTACTATTGTCAATATGCCCTGAGCTCTGGTAGCATAGTGCCTAAGGCACTTAACCACTAACCAGAAAGCTGGTGGTTCAAACCCACCAGCCACTCCTCAGAAGGAAGGTTGGGTAATCTACTTCTGTAGTGATACCGCCTCAGAAACCCAAGGAGGGGTTGCTATGAGTTGGATCTGACTCGATGGCACATAACAACTATAACACTTTGTTTTTATTCCTCAAAATTGGTTTACCTGGTTGGGGTCACTTGTTCCCATTATTGAATTGAGGATTAGTTTTTCCATTTCTATATAGAATGTTGTCAGAATTTCATCAGGATTGCATTGTGTTTATAGATCACTTTGAGTTTATGAAGTTTCTAATCCTTAAATGCAGAACATCTTTCTATTTATGTCTTCTTTAGTTTCTTTCTGGAGCTCTGGTGCTGCAGTAGTTAAGGCAATCAACTGCTAACCAAAAAGTTGGTGATTCAAACCCACCAACCACTTTGTGGAAGAAAGATGGGGAAATCTGTTTCAATAGACTACAGCCTTTGAAACTCTAGGAGGTAGCTCTACTCTGTCCTATAGTCTATATGTCAGAATAGACATGATATAGTGGGTTTGGTTTGATTTGGTCTCTTTCAGCAGTTTTCTAAAATAATTTTCATTGTTTAAGTCATATTTCTGGGTAAATGGTGTTTCTATAAATGTTATTCTCTTAGAAGCTGTTGTAAATGGATTTGTTTCCTGGATCTCCTTTTCAGATTTCTCATTGCTGATGTATGAGAAACCCAACTGATTGTGTAGTATTGATCTTATATCCTGCAACTTTGCTGCATTCCTCTATTAGTTCTAGAAGCTTTTTAGTAAATTCTTTGGAATTTACTACACACACACACACACACACACACACACACACGGGAGCTCTGATAGCATAGTGCCTAAGGCATTTGACTGCTAACCAGAAGGCTAACAATTCAAACCCACCAGCCACTCCTGGGAAAGAAGATTGAGCAATCTATTTCAATAGTGATACCACCTTGCAAACCCAAGGAGGGGTTGCTATGAGTCTATGAGTCAGATCTGATTCCACAGCAGTGAGTTTGGTTTTGTTACTTATACATATGTATGTATGTATGTATGTATGTACGTATGTATATCCTCTGCAAAAGGAGCCCTGGTGGTGCAATGTCTAAGGCATTTGACTGCTAACCAGAAGGCTGGCAGTTCAAACTCACCAGCCTTTCTGTGGGAGGAAAGTTGGGCAATTTATTTCTGTAAAGATTTACTACCTAGGGAACCCAATGTGGGTCTCTAGGAGTTGGAATTGACTTGATGGCAAATGGGTGTTTTGTTTTGTTTTTTTTTTTTTTTAAATCGGCTTCAAATAGAGAACATTTTACCTCCTCCTTTCCAATATTGATAACTTTTATTTTATTTTTTCTTTTCTTGTTGTCCTAGCTAGTACTTCCAGTATAATACTCATAAGACTGTTGGTAAAAGGCATCCTTATGTTATCTCTAGCGAGTTCTGGTGGCATAATGCCTAAGGCATTTGACTGATAACCAGAAGGCTGGTGGTTCAAACCCAACAGCCACTCCTTAGAAAGAAGGTTGGGCAATCTACTTCTGTAGTGCTACTGCCTTGGAAACCCAAGGAGGGGTTGCTATGAGTGGAATCTTTGCTTTCAGTGTTTACTGTTTTCAACATTGATTTTCTGAAGTTGAACCAGTCCCATTTGAATTCTAAACTGAACAAATCTGACTTGATCTTTTAATATGTTGTTGGATTCTGTTTGCTAATATTTTTTTGAGAATTTTGGCATCTATACTCATAAGGAGTATTGGTCTGTAATTTTCTTTACTTTATGAATTGACTCATTATTATGTAATGTTCTTTCTCCATCTCTAATCTACTTTGTCTGATATCAGTATGGCTACCTACTCTTTTTCTGGTTCCTGGTTGAATGGAATATTCTTTCCCATCATTTTACTTTCAGTCAGTTTGTATCCTTGTTCTAAATGTGTATGTTGTAGATAGCATAGTAATTGATCATGATATTTTAAAATTCATATAGTCACTTTCTATATCTTGAATGGAGAGTTCAGATAGTTTATATTTAAGGCAATTAGTGAAAATGCACCTACTTTATTAACTTTGTTAGAGTTTTTTTTTGTGTGTGTGTCGTGTCATCTCCGTGTCATTATTCCAAGATTTCTGTTATTTTTTGTGTTTAGCTGATTTTTTGTGTTGAATCTTTTTTTTTTCCTTCTTCCCTTTTGTTTTTTTCTCCTAAGTATTTTCTTAGTAGTTACTTCAAATACTACATCGAAGAACTTATGATTCAGCAATTTATTTCAGCTTTCTGCCAACATTTAACATAAAACAGCAAGTAACATACAACATCAACATATTAAAATTCTGTTCCTGTTTTGCTTCTCTTTTTCTGTTACTTAGTCTCCAGTTACATCATTATACATCCTATATTTGATAGGTTTAATTTATACTTAATTCTTATGCACTTGATCTTATATTGCTTGTGGAACTCGACTATTGAATTACTCCATGTAGCTATCATTATATCTGTCCTTATATCTGTCTCTGTTGTAACCTTTTCTGGAGATCTTTCTCTCTCTCTCTTTTCTTTCCTATGTACAGATGGATTTGTCAATTATTTTTTCCTTTCCATATTAAGCATTCTTTTAAGTACTACTTGCAAAACAGGTCTGGTAGTCTTTTTATTTGAGCATGTCTTGATTTCCCCTTCACTTCTGAGTAACTTTTCTTGGGATGGAATTATTGGTTAAAATTGTTTTCCTTCATTACTTTATACATGTTACTGCATTATCTTCTAGCTTGAGAGTTTCGAGGAGAAATTCTCACTAAATCTTTTGAAGGACACTTGTATGTTATACTGTGCTTTCACTCGTTGCTTTCAGATTTTTATCCTTGTCTTTAGTTTCCAATAATTCAATTACAGTATGTCATGCTGTCTACCTCTTTACATTCCTTCTGTTAAGAGATCATCTAACTAGATTTGCAAGCTTGATTCCTTATTCAGGTCTGGAAAATTCTTTAAAATTATCCTTTAGAAGATATTTTATGCCTTTTTTGCTTTTGTTTGTTCTGTTGTTGTTGTTGTTATATGCC
>NW_006921920.1:1749890-1750973 GCF_000298275.1 Orycteropus afer afer | reverse complement strand
GTTTTGCAGATTCTACATTATTCTTTAGCATTGCATAATATTCCATTGTATGTATGTACCATAGTTTGGTTTTCCATTCCTCAGTTGATGGACACCTAGGTTGTTTCCATCTTTGGGTATTATCAACAGTGCTGTGATGAACATGAGTGTGAATATATCTGTCCTTGTCACGGCTCTCACTTCTTTAGGGTACATACCTTGTAATGGAATAGCTGGGTCAATTGGTATTTCTAATTCCAACTTTTGAAGGAATCTCCATACTACTTTCCACAATGGATGTACCATTTTACAGTCCCACCAGCAGTGTATGAGAGTTCAAATCTCTCCACAGCCACACCAGTGTTTGTTATTTTCTGTCTCATTGAACTTTGCTATTAGTGTTGGTGCAAGATGGTATCTCATTGTTGTTTTGATTTGCATCTCTCTAATAGCTAATGATTGTGAGCATTTCTTCATCTGTTTGTTGGCCACTTGAATATCATCCTTGGTGAAGTGTTTATTCATGTATTCTGCCCATTTTTTAATAGGATTGTTTGTCTTTTTGTTATTGAGGTGTTAGAGTTTTCTATAAATTCTAGAGATAAGTCCCATGTCAGATATGTTATTACCATTTTTTTTTTCCCAATCTGTAGGTTCTCTTTTGACTCTTTTTGAGAAGTCTTTGGAAGCACATAAAAATTTAACTTTTAGAATGTCCCAATCATCTGGTTTCTCTTCTGCTGTTTGTGCATTTTGAGTTATGCTTGATAGTCTATTTATGCCATATATTAGGAACCTTCAATTTGCTCCTAGATTTTCCTTGAGGAACTGTATAGTTTTGGGTTTCACATTTAAGTCTTTGATCCATCTGGAGTTTGTCTTTGTGTATGGGGTGAGGTACAGGTCCTGTTTCATTTTTCTGCAAATGGATCTCCAGTTTTGCCAGCACCATTTGTTAAACAAACTTTCTCTTCTCCCATTTAATGGATTTTGGGCCTTTGTCAAAGATCAGCTGACTGTAGGTCGATGGATCTATTTCTGGGTTCTCAATTTTATTCCATTGGTCTATGTATCTGTCATTAAACCAATACCAGGCAGTTTTGA
>NW_006921920.1:1737103-1742131 GCF_000298275.1 Orycteropus afer afer | reverse complement strand
CTTGGGTTTCCGAGGCAGTATCACTACGGAAGTAGGATTGCCCAACCTTCCTTCCGAGGAGTGGCTGGTGGGTTTGAACCGCCAGCCTTCTGGTTGTTTGTTCTAGAATTCTAAAATTCATAAAGTTGGATTTCTTAATTGAAACTCACATTTCCATTTTGCTTTATTTGCTTTTCCCTGTTCTTTCTCCTTTTTCTCTTGATACATAATAATTAATTTACTCTGTTTCTAGTTCACTTCCTGTATCATCTATTGGATTGAATCTATTGTTGAATGTTTTGCTTGCATTTACTAATTCATTTTATTCTTTATGGCTTAATTGTAGGGAAATATAGTGAAGCTAGTGCTTATGTCACCATCTTGCTCCATCCTCTTTAAATTAATCTATAAGCCTTAAAACTTAAAACAAAATATACTTCTTGGAATCTTCTTAAACTCAAACAATATGTTAGATTGTTTTAAATAATATTTACATTGAGCATCATGCTTTTTTGAAGAACTACTATTTGGGATCAAACTGACAACAGCAAATCAAAGGGTCAGATAGCAAGCTTAAAGGAGAGTGAGTTCATTTTAATGAGGGAAGAAAATTTTAGAAAAGGAGGCCAATAATGGTTGTACAACTTGAAGAATGTAATTAATATTACTGAATTTTACATGGAAAAGTTGTTGAATTTGTACATGTTTGTTGTGTATACTTTCAACAAGAATTAAAAAAAAAAATAATAAGCTGCTGTTTTTGTTGTTGGATATGGTTGAGTAGATTCTGACTCATAAAGACTCTATATGTTATAATGTAATAGTCTACCATCGAGTTTCCTTGGTTGTTATCTTCACAGAAAAAGATCACTAAGTCTTTCTCCCATGGGATGGCTTGATAGGATTAAACTGTTAACCTTTTGGTTATTAGCAAAGAACTTCATTGTTATATCACTAAAACCAAACCAAACTCACTGCCATTGAGTCAATTTTGACCCACAGCAATCCCTCCTTGTGTTTCTGAGGTGGTATCTCTATAGAAATAGATTGCCCAATCTTCCTTCCAAGGAGCGGCTGGTGGGCTTGAACCACCAGCCTTCTGGTTAGCAGCTAAATGCCTTAGGCACTACATCGCCAGAGCTACTATGGTGGTGCGACATATTTAACATTGTCGAAGGAAAGATAAGGTGATAGAGGATTTAAAATATAGGCAAATTACTTTCAAATAATATGGGTACAGGTAGTAATCAACAGACAAGTCAGGGGACACTTCTTGAGCAATCCATTTATGAAAAACTTTCAAGTGGCAAAATTGACTAGAGATGTATGGAAATAAGGATTAATGGTACATATTAAATGCATTAAGACTCAATATGGTTAAAAGGGAGAGATTTTTGTAGTGACTATATTCTCTAATTGTGAAGATCCTTTACAATTATCAATAAAGGTCATGAATAAAGTTGGAGAGCATGATAACATCAGAATAATTTTAATTCCTTTATGGTTATTATGTAGGAGTAGAAAAATATTACTTCAGATCCAAGAGAAGAAGAAAGAAGAGGTTATAAGCTAATTTCACGTCATAAGAGGAACCAATAGAAATAAAAGCAAAAGTAAAATAAAAAATAGGTGATCAAGGATAATGAATAAAATTTTCAAATAAAAGTAAACATTAGAATCAAAATACAAATCTTTCATAAATAAAAATGTAAGCAAAAAAGAGAAAGAACATAAAATTAAATTACAATGTAAAAGATCATGGTGCTTTAAATGGATTTATAAATCATAAATTTAATAAAATTTATTATCTCTGTGGTGGTAAGGATAGTAGCAGATAGTGGTAGAAATCAAGTATTTTAAATTAGACCTTGTTTTGTACATACTTCTTTGGAAGTATTTAAATGTTTATTATATAATTATGAAATAAAAAATCTAGTAATTATAGTTTTGGAAAATTAAATGAGAAAAGGAGTCTAATAGTATAAATAACTTAATTGTGGCATAATATTCCAGAAAATCTATGAGAATTTCAAAATAACGACTACATATCTCCTCAGAATATGTAAACACTTTTCTAGTACTGATGCAAATGTTGATGTTAAAATTCTAAAACTGTTGTGTATGGATGGAATGTAAGGGGATAGCTAATTAATAATTAGTAATTGGGTCTTTTCCAATTCTGTAACCATGAGTATTTAGAGAAACATGATTCTTGTTGTAGGAGAGGAGGTAAATAAAATTGATGAGTGTTCTGGTTACCTAGCACTGCTCTGACAAGAATGTACCACAAATGGGATGGCTTGAACAAACAGGATTTTATTCTTACAATTTTGTAGGCTTTAAATTCAAGTTCAAAGTGCCAGGCTCTAGGGACTGTGTGAAAGCCCCTCAACCTTGGGCTTCAACTCTGCCTCTTGCTCCTAGTCCCCTGAAACTAGACTCATCTCTTCACTCAGGCAGCTACTGGCTGCTGAGGCTAACAAGTCCAAGGTCGATCAATAAAATGGCATAGTCCCAATGTTACCAAACCATACAGCAGGCCACTAATTCAAGTCCATTGTAAGTCCCAAGGTCAGAAGAGCATGGCAGACTGCTGAATAATGACATGGCTACATGCGGTGTCCAAGCCTGCCATAAGCTAGAGACCATTCCCAAAGCTGTTGCTTATAATTGGGAAGAAGACCACAACCTTAAAACGCCTACTCAGCTGCTCCAATACATTCCACCATGGAGTTAATTACCAATCTTACCATGGGGAATAACTACATCCAGCATCTCAGCCACTCAACCAGGCCTAGCCAAGTTAACACACAAATATAACCACCACAATGAGGTTACATGAAAATCGTTATTATTGAATTTGAATTTAAAATATTGGTATGAATTAGTGTTTGAATTTATGTATTAAAACACATCTCTTCTTTTGTAAATGAATGTATATTAGAAACAATGACTAACACAGCAGAAATGATCACCCCAGAGCACAGTTGCTGATCTTAAAACATCACTTCCCTCTTTAATGACATGCTATTTGAAGAAATGGTTGATTTTAGGGTTGGGGCAGAACACATTCAAAATGTGTCTGGAATATCACTCTAAAGAGGAAAGAAACAATCACAATATTAGTAAAACTGTGAACAATGTATAAAAGACATAGGAGTTTTTAAAAATGCCTCCACAAAAAGAAAAAAAAAGTAAAAATATATCAATAAGAATAACAACTATAGTAGGTGAATCATGGGTCTACAATGGTATGGGAGGGTGTGTGTGTGTGTCTGTGTATGTCTTTATTAACTACTACATAACTGGACTGGTAAGAGCAGTGTAAATGAAGAAGAAATTAAATTTGTCAAGGATTTTATTCTACTTGGACTAATAATGAATATCCATGGAAGCAGAATTCAAGAAATTAAATGACATATTGCATGGGGCTAATCTCTTGTAAGGAGCACTGGTAGTGTAGTGCCTAAGGCACTTGGCTGCTAACCAGAAGGCTGGTGGTTCAAACCCACCAGCCACTCCTGGGAAGGAAGGTTGGACAACCTACTTCTGTAGTGATACTGCCTCAGAAACCCAAGGAGGGGTCACTATGAGTCAGGTCCGACTTGACAGCACATAGCAACAACAGCAATCTGTTCTAAGAGACCTCCTAAAAATTCTAAAAAAGAAAAGATTTCACTTTAATGATTAAGGCCCATTTGACCCAAGCCCTGGCATTTTCTATTGCCTTGAATGGATCCAAAAGATTGACAGTGAAAAAGGAAGACAAAAAGAATTTATGCATTGAAATGTGGCATTGATGAAGAATATTGAATACTGTGGACTGCCAAAAGAATGAACAAAACACTTTTAGAAAAAATACAACCAGAATGCTCCTTAGAAATGATAAGAATGGTGAGACTTTTACTTGGTTACGTCAGACAGATTATTTGGGGAGAAAAATTACTAGAATTGGACATCATGTTTGGCAAAGCAAAAGGACAGCAAAAATGAGGGAAATGTTCAATGACATGGAGAAACAATAGCCTCCACAATGGTTTCAAACATACTAGTATTCACGAGGGAGCTCTGGTAGCATAGTGGCTAAAGGCACTTGACTGCTAACTAGAAGGCAGGCAGTTCAAACCCACCAGCCACTCCTCGGAAGGAAGATGGGGCAATCTACTTCCATAGTGATACTGCCTCGGAAACCCAAGGAGGGGTCAGTATGAGTCGGGTCTGACTCAATGGCACATAAAAACAACAAGTATTCATGAGGATGACATAGAACCAGGTATCATTTTATTCTGTTATATGTAGTCACCATGACTCTGGGGCAACTTTACACCTACTAAGAATAATAATAAAAAACAAGACCATGCTAGAAACCAAATCACATTTTCTCTTTGCAGTATATTGCCATTGTGTGTAGTAGAGAAATCATCAGTTTACACGTGGTAGGTTTTAACATATGAATACAATTATAGAGTAAACACCAGATGAAAATACAGCTTCCTGATCTCCAGAGGACTTTCCCATGCCAAGTTCCAGCAGTGCCTGCCCAAGGGTACTTCTATTAGCAGATATTTGTTTTACCTGCTTTGAAATTTACACAAATGTTATCATATAGTATGCACATTTTGTCTTATTTCTTTAGCTTGATATTGTGTCTGTGAGATATATTCATGCTATAATGTTTATTAGTAATCCATTCATTTGAGTCACTATATAATATTCCATTGCACGATTCATTTAGCCATTCTCCTATTTATGGATATTTGGCTTGTTTCCAGTTCTTGACTATTGAAAATCTAGCTACTATAAAAATTATTTTAAATCTATCTTGCCAGATATAATCACACATTTCTACTTGGAATATCAAAACTTTTTTTCAAAAACTGTTAAATGAATGGAAAGAATTTTCATTATATTCCCTTTCCTATACAAGCTGTAACACTACCTAAACAATTAGTGTATGAAGAGGATTTTCTTTTTATAAGTACCCCAGCTGATAAAATTGTAAGAATAATAAAAAATTAAAGTTTATATATATAATTATATTTTCTGAGT
>NW_006921920.1:1733298-1736992 GCF_000298275.1 Orycteropus afer afer | reverse complement strand
CAATGAACTTGCCCTTCTTGTTTTCTACATAAACCCAAAGTTGTGGCACACATGCATGTAGAACATATATTTCAGGATCTTGAAATTGAATCTCACAATTCAATATGTGTCAGTTGTCACATGTAACATAATTCAGATATTAACAGAAAGGCTGCAGCTTCTTTCTTAAATACTCTTAAGGAAATTCACCCAGCAACATTGGCAGCAGAGCTTTTGGTCCTTATTAGCTCCGTTGGACACAAATAGTGTGGAACACATTCCTGGGAATGACAATGCAATTTGTATCATGGATGATTGAGAAATTAGCTCTGTACTATGAAAAGGGCAATTAATCAGACATTTTCTTCCTCTCCCTATAGAAAAAATGAATAAAGAAATTTAACAGATGGAGTACCAGGGAGCCAAACAAGATCTAGATCTCAAACAGTGTATCAATGTACATTCTCAAGTTAAAGAGAGACCAATGTGCTTTACATAATTAAGCATTATAAGTAGTGGATTGCAAAATGACATAGAACATAATTATCTGAACATGTTCTTTTACACACATTTATATTATAGTTCATTTAGTTGATCTGAAAACAACTCCAAGAACAGAAGAAACAAAAGTGAGAAGGAACAGTCCCTGCCTTCCAGCCCAGTGAAGAAGATGAATGGGACTATAGTAAAATTACAACTCAGTTTGTCTTGCTCTGGTAGGTAAAGGACACTATAGGGACACAGAATAGGAAAGGGAAGCAAGATGTTTCAATTGTTTTCTTGGGAAACATGTAAAAGACTAAATTATTAATATCTAAAACACTTCTCCTTACCCCACTATTAATGCTTTAAATCAAAACATCTTCTTTTTTTTTTTTTCTCTTTTTCTCCTTTTGCTTATACTGTTTTGTGAATGGTTACCCTATGACTCCAGCCTCATTGTTGACTGTCCTCTAGACTGCTTTGGGAAGGGGATGTATACTATTCTCTCACTTCCAGGCTTTTGCTGTCCTCATTGCCCAAAGACTAATATTCAAAACTGTTCACAAGTTACTCTCTAAATATACAGCAAAATCAGACTTTATCTTCAAGCCAAGAAACATTTGAGATTAAAAAGTGGCACAATTATCTATGACCACAGAAATAAGCATAATTCAAGACTGTTTGGAGCACACTATTCCACTAGTCAGCACATGAATCTATCACATATTTCTCCAACTCTCTTCCAATGCAACAATTTTCCTTCTCCTTTCTTTATAGATTGTGCTGTATTCAATTTATTTCTAGATCTAGTAAGTTAGGCTCCATAGTTTTATAATCAGTGTTTCTTTAACAGTGTATATCTTTATCTCATTTTTATTTAGCAATTGCATTTATCGTTAAAAATGCAACTTAAATAGTATCTCCATGAAATATTTTCATACTTTTGCTAGCAGAAAGCTCGATCTATTTTTTATTGAAATATTAGCAAATTGTAAATTTTAGCCCAGTGCTTGGAACATAGTAAACATCAAGAAGTATTAGTCGATTAGGTACATTTTCCTTACTATAATACCCTATTCATATGTCTCCCTCAATTGACTATATAGTTCTAAATGTTACAATTATATCTTAATTTATATACTATCTTTAATATCCATGCCTATATTTGGTCCTCAATATATACAAGATGAATGAAAATATTATTTACCATATGGCATAAATCATAACAAAATTTGCTATCTTCAGAAAGTTAACATATGTTAAAACTCATTTGTAAATTCCACCCATGGGATAAATTTAGCATACAAAATAATGAACAATCAATAAATAATAAAAAGTAAAAGTGCATTTTAATACTTTGCACTGTTTAAAATTATGTTTTGTGATTTTTTTGTTTGTTTTTTGGAAGTAAATACAGGCATTGATTCCTCTTTATAGTTGATATGTGATAATTTTAAGTAAAATTAAGCATGCTAGTCACAAAGTCCATTTATCTGTCAGTTTGTCACATTGCAGTGGTTTTGTGTTGCTGTGCTGCTGGAAGCTATGTATTAAAAATACCGGTATTGTCACCCATGGAAAACAATTTCAGTGGAGCTTCTAGAATAAGATACACTAGGAAGAAAGATGTGGTGGTCTACTTCTGAAAAAAATTGGCCACTGAAAATCTTAGGAATAACAGTGAAACATTGTATGATAAAATGCTGAAAGATGAGCCCTTGAGGTTGGAAGTCACTCCAAATACCACTGCAGAATAATTTCCTCTTCAAAGAAGAATCAATCTTGATTATGTGGATGGAGTAAAGCTTTGGGAACCTTCATTTGCTGATAGGGCACCATTCAAAATGAAGAGAAAGAGCTGCAAATATCCATTGATAATTGGAACTGGGAATGCATAAAGTATGAGTCTAGGGAAATTGGAAATTGTGAGAAATGAAATGGGACACATAGAGATTGATATCCTAGGCATTAGTAAGCTGACATGAATGGATATTGGCCATTTTGAATAGGGCAATTGTAAAGTCCATTATGCTGGGGATGACAAAGAAGAGTGGCACTGCATTCATTGCTAAACAAACATCTATCCTGGATTACAGTTCTGTCAGTGATAGTATAATATCCATATGCCTAGAAAGAAGACCAATTAATACTACTGTAATTCAAATTTCCACACCAACCACTCAAGCCAAAGATGAAGATACTGGATATTTTAACCAACTTTTACAGTGTGAAATTAACCAAACATACAATCAAGATGTACTGATAATTACTGGCCATTGGAAAGTGAAATATGGAAACAAAAAAGCATGGGTAGTTGGAAAATATGATCTTCATGATGGGAATGACACTGGAGATCACATGACAGAACTTTACTAGAACAATGACTTATTCATTCCCAATATTTTTTTTTCAACAACATAAATAGCAACTATATACATGCAATTTAGCAAAAGAAATACACAAAAGTCAAATTGACTACATCTGTGGAAAGATAATGGAGAAGCTCAATATCATCAGTTATAACAATATCAGGGGCTGACTGTGAAAGAGATAATCAACCACTCATGTACAAGTTTAAGTTGAAGCTGAAGAACAACAAGTCCATGAAAGCCAAAATACAACCTTGAGCATATCTCACTTGAATATAGACACCACCCAAAAAATAGATTTTAGTCATAGAACACAATGACCAAAAACCAGACAAGATATGGAATGGCATCAAGGACATCATACATGAAGAAAAAAGATTATTAAAAAGAAAAGAAAGAAAGAAAAGGCTAATATGGATATAAGACAAGTTTCTGATACTTGCTCTTGTACAGAGGGTAGCTAATGAGAATGGAACAAATGATGAATTAAAAAACCTGAACATAATATTTCAAAAGGTGACTAAAGAAGACAAAATAAAGTATTATAATGAAATATGCAAAGACTTGGAGTTAGAAAATTAAAAATAAAAGATTAGCATTCCTCAAGATGAAAGAAATGAGGAAAAATTCAAGCCTCAACCTGGAATATTGAAGGATTCTATGGGCAAAAGGGAAGAACATGCTCGGCATTTCTCAAACTGAAAGAACTGAAGAAAAAATTGAAGCCTAGAGTTGCAATACTGAGAGATTCTATGGGCAAAATATTGAATGATGCAGGGAACATCAAGAGAAGATGGCAGGAATACACAGAGTCACTGTACCAAAAAGAACTGATCGATCTTCATCCATTTCAGGAAGTGGCA
>NW_006921920.1:1710564-1731688 GCF_000298275.1 Orycteropus afer afer | reverse complement strand
AAAAAAAAATACAAAGCACTACTTCAAGAAACTATAAGAGATCTACATAAATGGAAGAATATAACTGTACTAATGAATAGGAAGATTGAATATTGTGAAAATGTCAATACTACCAAAAGGCAATCTATACATTCAATGCAATCCTGATCCAGATTCCATCAACATTCTTTAAAGACATGAATAAACCAATCAATAATTTTCTATAGAAAGGAAAGAGATCTCAGACAAATAAAACCTTAACGAAGAAGAGGAACAAATTAGGCAGTCTCATACTCTCTTATCTCAAAACCTACTATAAAGCCATAGTTGTCAGACAGCCTGATATTAGTACAACAACAGACACATAGACCAATGGAATGGAAGTGAGGATCCAGAAATAAATCAATTGGTCTTCAGTCAATTGATCTTTGACAAAGCACCAAAATCTATTCAGTAGGGAAGAGATAGTCTCTTTCACAAGCGGTGTTAGCAAAACTGAATATCCATTTGCAGAAAAATGAAACAAGATCCATATCTCACATCATACACAAAAACAAATTCCAGATGGATCAAAGATTGAAATGAGAAACCTAAAACTGTAAGGTTCACCCAAGAAAAAAATAGGGGCAACTTAAGGCCTTTAATTTATGGCATAAATAGACTATCAAGCATAACCAAAGATGCACAGACAGCAGGAGACAAACTAGATTATTGTGATCTTGAAAAAAATAAATAATTTTTATGTGCATTAGAAAAACTTCCCCAAAAGAGTAAAAAGAGAACTAACAGAATGGGAAATATATTCAGTAATGACATATTGGAATTATCTTAAAAATGTATAGAAAACTATAACACCTCAGCTTCAAACAGTAAACAATCCAATTGAAAAATAGGCAGAGGACATGAACAGACACTTCACCAAAGAATATATTCAGGCAGCCAACAAACACTTGAAGAAATGTATATGATCATTAGCCATTTCCTTTTTGTTGTTTTTAGGTGCCATTGAGTCAGCTCTGACTCATTTTGAGCCTATGTACAGAATGAAACACTGCCTGGTTCTGTACCAGCACAATCCTTGCTATATCTGAGCCAATTGTTTCAGCCATTGTGTCAATCCATTTCATCGAGGGCCTTCCCCCTTCTCATTGACCCTCCACTTTACCAAACATGATGTTATCACTTCTGACAAAATGACCAAAGTAGATGAGACGAAGTCTGGCCATTTTTGCTTACAAGGAGCATTCCAACTGTACTTTTTCCAGGACAGATTTGTTCATTCTTCTGGCAGTCCATGGTACTTCCACTATTCTTCACTTACACCATAACTCAAAAGCATCAACTCTTCTTCTCTCTTCCTTATTCATTGTCCAGCTTTTACATGCATATGAGATGACTGAAAATACCATGGCTTGGGTTAGGTGCACCTTAATCTTCAAGGAGACATCTCTGCTCTTCAGCAATTTAAAGAGATCTTTTGCAGCAGAATTGTCCAGGGAAATACATTGTCTGATTTCTTGACTGCTGTTTCCTTTGGTGTTGATTGTAGAACCAAAACTATGAAATCTTTGACAACTTCAATCTTTTCTCCATTTATTATGATGCTGCTTTTTGGTCCATTTGTAAGGATTAACCATTAGAGAGATACAAATCAAAACAACCATGAGATACCATCTCATCCCAGCAATAATAGCAAAGTTCAATGAGACAAAAAATAAAAAATATTGGTGAGGATTTGGTGAGATAGGAGTCTCATACATTGCTGATGAGACTGTAAAATGATACAACCACTGTGGAAATCGTTATGGTGATTCCTTAAGAAGTTGGAAATAGAAACACCATTAAACTCAGCAATCCCATTACTAGGTATATATCCTAAAAAAGTAAGAGTCAGGACATCAATAGATAAATGTATGCTGATGTTCATTGCAGCACTCTTCACAATAGCAAAAATGGAAACAACCTAAGTACCCATCAACCAAGGAATGGATAAACTCTAGTACATACACACAATGAAATATTATGGAACACTAAAGAATAACATAAAATCTACAAAATACCACATAACATGGATAAAATTGGAGGACATTAAGCTGAGTGAAATAAGTCAATCACAGAAGGACAAATATTTTATTACTCCAGTATTGTGTAAAGTCAAGGAAAGTTTGTACTTAGAAGGAATTTTCTTTGTTGGTTACTAGGGAGAGGAGGGAAGAGGGAGAGAAATTTCTAGATAGGTTGAAAAAAAAAATATATATATATGTATCATCTATATATCCTATATATCTATATATAAACCAAAGCTTATTAGTGGTTGTCAGGGGTAGGAGAGAGGAAGAAAGTAGGATCTTTTGTTTGAGGGTATTCAGTTTATGCTAATAAGTGGTGGAATATTTTTTAAAAGGATAGAAATAAAGGTGGCACAACCTGAATAGTGTAATCAATATCCCTGAGTTGTAAATGTGTAAGTGGTTATGTTAGCCAATGTCTTATTGTGTATGTTTTCACCACAATAACATTATAAATAAATAAATAAATAGATAGATAGATAGATAGATAGATAGATAGATAGATAGAATATTGAAAGATTCTGGAAGCATCAACAGAAGACAGAAGGCATACATGGAGTCTCTGTATCAGAAATAATTGGTCAATGTTCACCCAGTTCAGAAGGTAGCATATGATCAAGAATCAATGGTACTGAAGAAATAAATCCAACCTGCACTGAGGGAATTGGTGGAGAAATAAAGGAACAGACAGAATACCAATTGAGATGTTCAACAAATGGATGCAATGCTAGAAGTGCTCACTCATTTATGCCAAGAAATTTGGAAGACAAATCCTTGGCCAAGCAATGGGAAGAGATCTGTATTTGTGTCCATTCCATGGAAAGATGATCCAACTAAATGTGGAAATTATTAAAAAATATCATTAATATCACACACAAGTAAAAATTTATGAAAATATTAAAAAAAAAAAAAAAGTTTCTGCAATATATACACAGAGAACTGCCAGAAATTCAAGGTGGACTCAGAGGAGGGCATGGAACCAGAAATATCATTGCTGATGTCAGATGGGTCTTGGCTGAAATCTGAGAGTACCAGAGAGACATTTAACCCTGTTTTATTGACTGTGCAAAGACATTCCACTGCATGGATCTTTACAAATTATGGATTATAATGTGATGAATGTGAATTCCAGAAAGCATAATTATATTCATTGTGAACCTGTACTTAGATCAAGATGCAATCAACAAGAAGATAAAATCAACATGGCTTAAAATCAGGAAAGTTATGTGTCAGGGTTTTATCTTTTCACCATATTATTCAATTCATACAATGCACAAATAATCCAATAAACTGGACTATATGAAGAACAACCTGGCATCAGGACTGCAGGAAGACACATTAACAACCTGTGATATGCAGATGACACAACCTTGTTTGCTTAAAGTAAAACAGACTTGGAGCACATACTGATGAATATCAAAGATTACAGCCTTCACTATGGATTACACTTCAACATAAAGAAAACAAAAATTCTTACAATTGAAATGATAAGTACCATCATGATTAGCAGAGAAAACGTTGAAGATGTAGTTATTTCATTTTATGTGGATTCACAATCAACACCCATGGAAGCAGCAGTCAAGAAACAAATGATATATTGCCTTGGGCAAATCTGCTGTAAAAGACCTCTTTAAAATTTTCAAGGGCAAAGATGTCACTTTGAAGACTAAAGTGTGCCTGATACAGGCCACACCATTCTCAGTTTCCTCAAATTCATGAGAAAGCTAGACAGTGAATAAGGAAGACCACAGAAGAACTGAAGCATATGAATCATGTTTCTGGTGAAGTATATTGAATATTCCATGGACTGCCATATGAATGAACAAATATGTCCTGGAGGAAGTACAGATTCGGAGAAAATATTTGCCTCTGACATATCTGATAATGGATTTAGCTCCAAAATTTATAGAAAACTTCAACATCTCAACAACAAAAAGACACACAACCTAATTCACAAATGGGCAAAATACTTGAACAGACACTTCACCAAAGAAGATATACCGGTGGCCAACAAACACATGAGAAATTACTTGCAATCATTAGCAATTATTGTTAGGTGCCATCGAGTCATTTCCAACTCACAGCGACCACATGCATAGCAGAAAGAAACACTACCCAATCTCACGCCAGCTCAATGATCCTTGCTATACTTGAGCCCATTGTCACAGCCACTGTGTCAATCCATCTCGTTGAAGGCCTTCCCCTCCTTCATAGACCCTCCACCATACCACGCATGACATCCTTCTCCAGGAAATGGTCACCTCTGACAACATGACCACAGTAGGTGAAGAAAAGTCTGGCCATCCTTGCTTCCAAGGAGCAGCTCGGCCGCAGTTCCTCAAGGACAGATCTATTAGTTCTTTTGGCAGTCCATGGTACCTTCAACATTCTTCGCCAGCACCACGACTCAAAAGCAGCAACTCTTCTTCACTCTTCTTTATTCATTGTCCAGCTCTCACATGCATACAAGGTGATTGAAAATATCATGGCCTCTGTCAGGTGCACCTTAGTCCTCAAAGAGACATCCTTGCTCAGCACTTGAAAGAGTTCCTTCATAGACAACCTGCCCAGTGCTACATGTTGTCTAATGTCCTGACTGCTGCTTCCATTGCCATAAATCGTAGAACCAAGCAATGTGAATCCTTTGACAATCTCAATCTTTTCTTCATTTATGATGCTGCTTATTGGTCCAGTTGTGAGGACTTTTGTCTTCTTTATATTGAGATATAATCAATATTGCAGACTGTGTTCCTCAATCTTCACAGTAAGTCACTCAAGTCATTCTCACTTTCAGCAACCAAAGTTGTATCGTCTGCATATCTCAGGTTGTTAATGATTCTTCCTCCAATCTTGATGCCACATTCTTCTTCGTATAGTCCAGCTTCTCAGTTATTTGCTCGGCATAGAGATTGAATAAGTATGGTGAAAGGATACGACCTTGACACACACCCTTCTTGATTTTAAACCATGCAGTGTCCCCTTCTGTTCACACAACAGTCTCCTGCTCAATTTACAGTTTCCCCATGAACATAATCAAGTGTTCTGGAATGCCCATTCTTCTCAATGTCATCCACAATTTGTTATGATCCACACAATCACATGCATTTGCATGTCAATAAAACACAAGTAAATATCTTTCTGGTATTCTTTGCTTTGAGCCAAGATCCATCTGACATCAGCAATGATATCCCTTGTTCCACATCCTCTTCTGAATCCGGCTTGCACCTCTGGAAGTTCTCTGTAAATATACTGCTGCTACCATTTTTGAATTATATTCAGTAAAATCTTGCTTGTGTGCGATATTAATGATATTGTTGGATAATTTCCACATTCTGTGGGATCACCTTTCTTTGGAATGGGTACAAATATGGATCTCTTCCAGTCAGTTGGCCAGGTAGCTCTCTTCCAAATCTCTTGGTATAACCGAGGGAGTGCCTCCAGTGTGACATCCATTTGCTGAAATATGTCACTGGGTATTCTGTCAATTCCTGGAGCCTTGTTCTTTTCCAATTCCTTCATTGCAGCTTTGACTTCTCCTTCAGTATCATTAGTTCTAGATCATATGCCACCTTCTGAAATGGATGAAGATCTATCAGTTCTTTTGTATACAGTGACTCTGTGTAATCTCTCCATCTTCTTTTGATGTTCCCTGCATCATTCAATATTTTACCCTTAGAAGCTTTCAGTATTGCAACTTGAGGCTTAATTTTTCCTCAGTTCTTTCAGCTTGAGAAATGCCGAGTGTGTTCTTCCCTTTTGGTTATCTACCTCCAGGTCTTTGCACATTTCATTATAGCAATTTGCTTTGTCTTCTCGAGCTGCTCATTGAAATATATGGTTCAATTTTTTATCTTGTCATCTCTTCCATTTCAGCTCAATAATGCCTAGGATATCAATCTTTATGCATTCCATTTCAGTTTTGACACCTTCCAATTTTCCTAGGTTCTTACTTCGTACATTCCATGTTCTGATTATTAATGCATGTTTGCCACTGTTTCTCCTCAATTTGAGTGGTGCCACGTCTGCAAATGGAGGTCTCAAAAGCTTTACCTTATCCATGTGAGTAAGGCTGATTTTACTCTGATAATGCAGATATTACCCAGTTCTACTTTGAGAGCTTCCTAAGCTAAGTGACTCATCTTCCTCCCCTATATTGGACAATGCTTCCAGACTATTCATAAAGTTGCTCAGTAATGTATCAGAAAGTGTTTCTCTGCTATTCATAAGGTTTTTCCTGGCCAATTATTTAAGAAGTGGATGGCCTCCTCCTTCTTCCTAGTCTGTCTCAGTCTGCAAGCCAGGCTGATACCTGTGCAACAGGTGAACCCCACTGGGTTTGAAACACCAATGGCACAACCTCAAGACTCAACAGCAACATGCCACCACAGTAGGGCAAACCGACAGACAAGTTTGTTTCCCTTAGCTGTTGGACCCCTCCAACCACCCTTACCTGGATCCCTGTAGCTGACTCCTCGATCTATTCTGGTCCCCTTTGCCTTTTCTGTCCTCTCCCTGCCTTCCCACCTCACTGTTTGTGGAGCATGGCCTGGGTTCCCTCTCCTCACCTGGGTCCCTGTGGCTGACTTCTTGATCTGTTCCCATCCTCTTTGTCTTTTTCAGTCACTTTAAATATTCAAAATGGCCACTACTTGTAAACATTCAAAATGGCTGTGCCCTCGGTCACTTTAAATATCCAAAATGGCTGCCACATGTAAACAATCAAAATGGCTGCCCCCTCAGGACAGCAGCAAGTCCACAGCTCAGGTTGTCTCCCTCCTTGCTGTTTCCATTCCTAGTCATAAGCCACCAGAGCAATTGTCCCTGCAGCCCTTGGTGACCAGGACTGATCTTTAGGTCAATTCTCAGGTCCCAACACCACTTGGAAATATTCAGGTTGTTGGTCTTGTCAGAGTAGCAGACAATCTGCAGCTCCAACCATCTCTGTACTCGCTGTTTCCATTCAGGTTTTTCCACTAGTTGGAAAATTAGCCATTAGAGAGATGTAAATCAAAACAACAATGAGATACCATCTTATCCCAGCAACAATAGCTAAGTTCAACAGATCAGAAAATAACAAATGCTGGAGAGGTTGCAGAGAGATTGGAACTCTTCTGCACCGCTGTTGGGATTGTAAATGGTACAGCCGTTGTGGCATACATTATGGCATTTCCTTAAAAAACTGAAAATAGAAATACCATTTGATCCAGCAATTCCATTACTAGGATAATGTATCCTAAAGAGGTGAGACATAGCACATGAACAGACATGTGTACACCTACATTCATTGCAGCACAATTCACTATAGCAAAGAGATGGAAACAACCTAAATGCCCATCAATGGATGAGTGGATAACCAAATTATGGTACATGCAGACAGTGGAATACTATGCTTCATTAAAGAACAATGAGGGATACACGAATCATCTCACAGCATGGATGAATCTAGAGGATATTATGCTGAGTGAAATAGGTCAATTGCAGAAAGACAAGTACTGTATGAGACCATTACTGTAAAAAGACATAGAAGGATTTGCTTGGGAAAGGAAACTCACTCTGTAGGCTACTGGGATGGGAAAGGGAGGGATTAATTTCAGGCTAGTTGGGGCTGACACACTGACATGGGTATGGGGAGGGGTATACAGAAAGAGTCTGTGACCACCATGATAATGTTAGGAAATTGGAGGACACCGAATTGTGCACATAAGAGATAAACAACAGATGCTAATCCCAACAAATGTGCGCACAATACTGCATTACCATTAACACCAAACACCAGGATACTGATAAACACAATAAACACCTGAGAGGATCAGATGGAGGTCACTGAACAGGATTACACTCTAGACCAAGGATAGATTCAGCTGAGGCTAATCTTGCACAGACACCAGTGATACAAAATACCTGCAATCCTTACAGACACAGAGTAATCCCTTGCAGATACCCAGACACTATGGGAGAGAGATCCAATAGATCTACTGAATCAGGACCATAGCACTGGGGACATCAGAATCAATTGGCACAACAAAGTACATAAAAGCCTTATTCCTAATCTTGCATTGGTGAGTACCAACTGGGGTCTTAAAAGCTTTCACACTGCCACCTAAGACGCAGCTAATGGTCTCTTAGCATCGGAAGTGAAGAAGAGTGGGGGGACAAAAAAAGGCATTTGGAAGCAATCAGCCCTAGGACACAATGGCCCTTGAGACTAGAAGAAATAGATGGTGCCTGGCTACCAATGCCAACCACTCAGCAAAGGGTCAAATCTGGAGATCCTATATAGAGTGGGAAGAAAAACATGGAACAAAATCCAAAAACTCAAAAATGACCAGAATTACTGGTCAGATGGCATCTGATGAGACTCAATACTATGGCCCTGGAATATATTCTGCACCTGGAATAAAAACTTACTCTCAGGGGCTGGCTCTCAGCTCAATAGTGAATGAGATATATGTGCAGACCTCTCAAACCAGGATTACACACCCACATACTCTATGGTAATACATCCTTTACAGCAATAGACCACAGGGCACCAGAGGGCAACATTCATACTGAGGAAATGCAAGACAAACAGAAGTGCTTAACTATGAGGGGCACAGAAGGAGGGTTACTGGGTAGGGAGGCGAGGAGACTGGGTTAGGGTTGGACATGGTAAATGGGGAGTGAAAGTAAATGTACACGCTAACATTGAATGTAAAACAAACTCTCAAAATAAAAACAAATAAATACATAGATGGATAGATAGATAGATAGATAGATAGATAGATAAAATAGAGGTTCAGTGAAAAAGAGGAAGACCTTCCAGGAGATGAACTGACAGAGTGGCTGCAACAGTGAACCCAAGCATAGCAATGATTGTGAAGATAGCTCAGGACCAGGCAGTTTTTATTCTGTTATACATAAGGTTAGAATTGACTCAAAGGCATCTTATAACAGTTACAAGATGAGCCACATAGGAGCTGGGACAATTGGCCACTCATCCAATGCTCAAACTTATGTTTTCTTTTCTTAACATAAGTCTTCTGGCATGTTCATGGATTCTGCCTTGTGTACTGAAGGAGCCTGTGTACACATTTTATTTCAAGATCACTGACACATTGTTGTTGTTGTTGTTGTTGGTAGGTGTCATTAAGTCATCTCTGACTCATAGTGACCCTATGCACAGCAGAATGAAACACTGCCCAGTCCTCTGTCAGGTTCACAATCTTTGGTATACCTGAGCCCAACTTTGCAGTCATTGTGTCTATCCATCTTGTTGAAAGGTTTCCCCTTCTTTGTTGACCCTCCACTTAACCAAACATGTTATCCTTCTCCAGAAAATGGTTCCTTCTGACAACATGACAAAAGTAACATGAGATGAAGTCTGGCCATTCTCACTTCCAAAGAGCATTCTGGCTGTACTTCCTCCAGGACAGATTTGTTAGCCCTTTTAATGGACCATGGTTCTCTTAGCATTCTTCGCCAACACCACAACTCAAAAGTATCAACTCTTCTTCAGTCTTCCTTATTCATTGTCCAGCTCTCACATACATAAGAAGTGATTGAAAATACCCTGGCTTGGGTCAGGACCACCTTAGACTTCAAGGAGACTTCAAGCCTTTTCTCCTCATCACTTGAAAGAGGTCCTTTGCAACAGATTTGCCCAATGCAATATGTCGTCTGATGTCTTGACTGCTGCTTCCATTGGTGTTGACTGTAGAGCCAAGTAATATGAAATCCTTTACAACTTCAAACTTTTCTCTATCACCGTGAAGGTGTTTATTGGACAGTTGTGAGGATTTTTGTTTTCTTTATATTGTGCAGTAATCCACACTGCAGACTGTAATCTTTAATCCTCATCAGTAAGTGTTTCAAGGCATCATCACTTTCAGCAAGCAAATTTGTGTCATCTGCATATTGCAGGTTGTTAATGAGTGTTCCTCCAATACTGATGTCACATTCTTTATATAACCCGCTTCTTGGAGTTTTGTTCAGCATACAAATTGAATGAGTATGGTGAAAGGATACAACTTTGATGCACTCCCTTCTTGATTTTGAAGCATGCAGTAACACCTTGTTCTGTTTGAACAACAGGCTCCTGATCTATGTACAGGCTTCTCATGAGTACAATCAAGTGTTCTGGAATTCCCACTCTTCTCAATGTTATCCATACTTTGTCATGCTCCACACAATCAAATGTTTTAGCATAGTCAATAAAACATAAGTAAACATCTTTCTGGTGTTCTTTGCTTTCAGCTAAGATCCATCTGACATCAGCAATGATATCCATCATTCCATGTCCTCTTCTGAATCCAGCTTGCATTTCTGGAAGTTCTCTGTCAATATACTGCTGCAACAATTTTTGAATTATCTTCAGTAAGATTTTACTTGCATGTGATATTAATGATACTGTTCAATAATTTCCACATTTTGTGGGATCATCTTTCTTTGGAAATGGCACAAATCTGGATCTCTTCCAGTCAGTTGGTCAGGTAGATTTTTTCCAAATCTCTTGGCATAATCAAGTGAGTGCCTCCAGTGGGGCATCTGTTTGTTGAAACATCTCTATGGGTATTCTGTCAATTCCTGGAGCCTTATTCTTCACCTATTCCTTCAGTATAGGAGCTCTGGTAGCATAGTGCTTAAGGCATTTGACTGCTAACCAGAAGGCTGGTGGTTCAAACCCACCAGCCACTCCTCAGAAGGAAGGTTGTGCAATCCTACTTCTGTAGTGATACTGCCTCAGAAACCCAAGGAGGGGTCGCTATGAGTCGGGGCCAAGTCGACAGCACATAACAACAACATTCCATCAGTATAGCTTTGACTTCTTCCTTTGATACCATTGGTTCTTCATAATATGGCACCCCCCTGAAGTGGACGATCATCAAGCAGTTCTTTTTGGTACAGTTACTCTGTGTATTCCTTCCATCTTCTTTTGATGCTTCCTGCATTGTTCAATATTTTACCCATAGAATATTTCAATACTGCAACTCGAGACTGAAATTTTTCCCCAGTTCTTTCAGCTTGAGAAATGCTGAGAGTGTTCTTCCCTTTCAGTTCTCTAAATCCAGATCTTTGCACATTTCATTATAGTAATTGGCTTTGTCTGCTCAAGCTGCTCTTTGAAATCTTCTGTTCAGCTCTTTTATCTTGTCATTTATTCCATTTGGTTTAGCTACTCTCCACTCATGGGCAAGTTTTAAAGTCTCTTCTGACATCTGTTTTTGTCTTTTCTTCCTTCTTGTCTTTTTAATGACCTCTTGCTTTCTTCATGGATGGTATCCTGAATGTCATCCCACAATTCTTCTGGTTTTGGGTCATTGGTATTCATTGCATGAAATCTATTATTTAAATGGTCTCTAATTTCAGGAGGGATACTATCAAGGTCATACTTCGGCTCCTGTGGACTTGTTTAATTATCATAACTTGAACAACTTCTAGTTGAACTCATATATAATCATTTGATGGTCTGTTCCACAATCAACTCCTGATCTTGTTTTGGTTGAAGATATTGAATTTCTCCATCAGCGCTTGCCACAGATGTAGTCAATCTGATTTCTGTGTATTCCATCTGGTGAAGTCCACATATAGAGTTGTCGCTTATATTGTTGAAAAAAGGTATTTGCAATGAATAAGTCATTAGTCTTGCAAAATTCTGTCATAAGATCTCCAGTGTTATTCCCATCTACAAAGCCAAATTTTCCAACTACTGGTGACTCTTCTTTGTTTCCAACTTTTTTATTCCAATCACTAGTGATAATCAACACACCTTAATTTTGTGTTTGATCATTTTCAGACTGTATAAGTTGGAAGTGATCTTCAATATGGTCATTCTTGGCTTTGGTGGTTGGTGTGTAAATTTGGATAATAGTAGTATTAACTGGTCTTCCTTGTAGGCATATGGATATTATCTTATCACTGCCAGTGTTGTACTTTAGGACAGATCTTGAAACGTTCTTTGTGATGATGAATGCCATTCGATTCCTTTTCAATTTGTTATTCACAGTATGAGTTATCATATGTTTGCCTGATTCAAAGTGGCCAAAATGGGTCCACTTCAGCTCACTAAGGCCTAGGATATCTATCTTTATGAGTTCCATTTCATTTTTGACAACTACCAATTTTCCTAGATTCATACTTCATACATTCCATGTTCCAATTATTAATGGATATTTGCATTGGTTTCTGCTCATTTTGAGTCATGCCACTTCAGCCAATGGAGGTCCTGAAAGCTTTACTCTATCCATATTGTTAGGGTCATCTCTATTCTGATGAGTCAGCTCTTCCCCAGTCAAATTTTGTGTGCCTTCTGACTTGAGGAACTCATCTTCCAGCACTATGTCAGACAATGTTTCAGGGCTGTTTATAAAGTTTTTTCAGTAATATATCAGGCAGTGTTTCACTGTTATTCATAAGATTTTCACTGGCCAATTCTTTGAGAAGTAGAAGGTCTCTTCCTTCTTCCTAGTCTGTCTAAGTTTGGAAGTTCTGCTGAAATCTCTCCATTATGAAGGTAGGTAACCCTGTTGGCATTTTGCAACATGGCTGCATTGCCTCCAGCCTCACAGCAACACATAAACCACCACAGGATGATAACTTGACAGATAAGTTCATCTCCCTTAGTTGTTCCTAACCCCACTGCACCTGCCTACCTCAGGCCCCCGTCTTACTATAGAGCCACAACCAAGTGAAAAGCAGCCTCCAAGCCCCTTTCCCTGGAACATTACAGGTGAAAAATTCTCCAAAGCAGTATATCTTAAAACAAGTATAACAATAACTCTTGCCTAAAGAATTTTATAGATCATCTGGCTTAAATCCATCATGTAAGTAACAGATAAAGAAAATGAAACTCTAAGAATGTTAGAGTTGTGAATCCAAACCTCTATGTCTGTGTTTATAATCTCATTTGGAAATGGAATGTCTTTGTTATGTGAAAAAGCCAGGATTAGTGTAGTATTTATCTTTATCAATCTTTTCTTGAGATATGAAGAAATTATATGCAATTTAACAAGCAAAGGTGGGGAAAGAGTGATGTTAAACCACATGAGGACGCTCGAGGAGCTCAAAGAGACAAGGACTATCTTCTTAAGCCAAAAGAGATGAAAACTTTCCCCTACAGCTAGCATCGTGAATTTGGACTTCTAGTCTTTTAAACTATAAGAACATAAATTTCTGTTTGTTAAAGTTACTCATTTATGCTATATCTGTTTTAGCAGCACTATATAACTAAGATACAGAATATTAAAAATGTGTTTAAGGGCATATTAATTGTTAGGTGGTAATATAGAACTAGAACATAGATAAGTACTATTCTTTTAGGATATCATACCAGTAAATATATTCACCTAAATAGTTATTGTCAGACAATAATCTTAAATATGTTTTTTAAAGAATTTTTGAACATTTTGAATCAAATAATTGTTGTTAAGTCTAAGATACACAGTACTTAATCTAAAAGACAATAATGAGAGAGAATATTAACAGCAACCATGATATCTGGACTCTGAAAAAAAAATAAGTTTTAAAATTAAGTTCCTTGGAAACCAAATAAATTGTGACATTAATCAAAGAATTTGGAATATAACATTTGCACAATATTGTTTCATTTGAATGATATTATCTCATCTTTAAGTTTCCACTTTTTTGAATTTCCACAGTGTTTATTCAGTCAGAATTCATAAGGTACAATTATGCTTCCCACTGGCACACTTACAGCTCACACGTGTGAATTATGGAGCTTAATTCCACTGAAGATGTCCGTAACAGCAATAAGAGAGAAGAGGGGTTTGGTGATTCGCAACTTTAGTATCATTTTTCCTTATTTTGTTGTTCTTTTCAGTGGTTTTGAATGAAAGTTAGTGTTCTGGTTACCAAGTGCTGCTCTGACAAGAATATACCACAAATGAGATGGGCTTAACAAACAGGAGTTTATTCTCTTACAGCTTGAAGGCTTTAAGTCTGAGTTCAAAGTGCCAGCCTCTAGGGGCTGTGTGAAAGCCCCTCAACCTTGGGGTTCAACTCTTCCTCTTGCTCCCGGCCCACTGAAGCTAGAGGCATCTCTTCACTCAGGCAGCTACTGGCTGTTGAGGTTAACAAGAACAAGGTCAACAAATAAAATGGCACAGTCCTGATGTTACCCAACCACATGACAGGCCATTAATTCAAGTCCATTGTAAATCCTAAGGTTGGCAGAGCATGGCAGGCTGCTGAACAATGACACAGCGGCATGAAGTTTCCAAGAATCCCATAAGCTGGAGACCATTCCCAAAACTGATCTTATATATGGGAAGCAGACCACATAGACAAAGGCAGCTATTCAGCTGCTCATAGTAGATTCTACCATGGAGTTGATTACCAGTCTCATCATGGGGAATACCACATGCAGCTGCCCAGTCACTCAACCAGGCCTTGCCAAGTTGACACATAAACTTAACCACCACAATTAGCGATTAAGGTATATCTATTTTCACAGTGAATGCCCAAGAGAAAAGGAAAATATCTTAGAAAGACTAAATTATTACAATTTCAGTCATTCCACTTTTTAATACAACACTATAGGCTTTTCTGCTTTGTTTTCTGAAGCAACCTGCATCTTTTTTTATGCACAATTCAACAACTTTCTAGTGCATCATGATCACTACCCACAACACTAATTTATCTTTTTATCCTATCTTATGTATCATTTTTACTTATCCTTAAAAATATTGCTTACTGACATTGCATAATACAGGCAATTCAGTTATTGTTAATTTGTTTTACTATTTACTTTCTAATTTGTGAAGAATTAAAATTGTCAATGAAGTACAGTTTAAATTTTAAGGCATTTATGAAGTAAATATGTTGAAAACATAATTCATTTCAATATGTAATTTATCTCCTATTCAAATCCAAGCCATTCTCACTGCTATTTAGTTGATTCTGACCGATGGTGACCCAATAGGACAGAGTAGAACTGTCACATAGGGTTTCCAAAGCTGTGATTGTTAGGGAAGCAACCTGACACATCTTTCTGCCACAGAGAGGGTGGAGGGTTCCAACTGCCTACAATTTGGTTGGGAGCCAAATGCTTTAACCACTGTGCCTCACCTCCAGATTACTCCTACTAGTTTCAGAAAAAAAGAGCTCTGGTGAAGCAGTAGTTAAGGTATTAGGCTGCTAACCAACAGGTCGAAGGTTCAAACCCACCAGTAGCTCTGAAGGTGGGAAAAATGAGGCAGTCAGCTTCCTTAAAGATTTACAGTATTGGAAACCCTGTGGAACAGTTCCACTCTGTTCTATAGAGTCACTATGAGTAAGAATCAACTTGATGGCAGTAGGTTTATTTTCTGGAAAATAGTGATACCTTTTTATCTCACAGGGCACATATAAGCTATAACAGGCTGAAGTTAATTCCTATCTCTTCAGTGATCACTGCTTCCCACCTCTTTCTTTTGCAATTTAAAAATGACAATAATTTAAATGAAAGAATATTATTACAAAGTTAAACATTAATCTTTAACTTATTTTTATTATTTAGGTACTTAACAGGGAGTTCTGCTAGCATAGTGCCTAAGGCACCTGACTGCTAGCCAGGAGACTGGCAGTTCAAACCCACCAGCCACTCCCTAGAAGGAAGGTTGAGCAATCTACTTCCATAGTGATATCACCTTAGAAACCCAAGGAGGAGTTGCTATGAGTTGGGTCTGACTCACCAGCACATAACAACAGTAATTACTTAACAAAGACTGCATAATCAAAATTATCAATAAATCAAAACACTATAGTCAAGAAACATATCACAAGGCACATATAAAATGTAACGCATAATCTTGCTCTCAAACTAATGTACATTGATAATACAGTAAAGTAAACATACTAAAGACAGGAATAAATCAAATTGAAGTTGGAAGTGATCATATGCAATTATATATATTACAAAAGTCCCTTAGAAATAAATTACATTTAAAATAAAATTATAATTCTCATTTAGATTTTGAATGAGTGGAGAGATGGCACAGGTCATTGTACATATTATTCCAGATTGTGGAACAGTGCAAGAAAAGGTATGATTTTAGACATTACAAGGCACTCTCAGAAAATAACTAAATTTTCCAAACTCATTCATGAAATTCAGATCTTTATTTATACTTCCCAATATGTTTTTTTTTTCAAATGGATCAACTACTTTATCCCTAATGTGAAATAGTTCTGATAAGGCTCAGAATATTTTCCACTGAGTATTATCTCCTTCTGTGACTCCAATTCCTCTGATAACTACCAGAGTCCATTTCTGCCTCATCTCTAGATGTCATTTTCTAAAAGTAAAAGTAGTCAAGTTCTATTGCATTTGTTGCTTCAGAGTTCCCTCTTAGAGTCTATCTTTTGCATGAGAATTTCCTGTGCTTTAATTTAAGCTATTGTGTGATAAACAAAATTTACAGTAGAGTTGTCATATAATTGAGCAAATTAAATTGGTTATTCAGATTAGTGACTTCCATTCCTGATCAGAGAAAGGATTTACCCTCTGCAGAAAACAATAATAAAAAAATAAAACTGGTATAATATTTGAAACAATGCTTTCCAAAATAAAACAGGCAATAAATGATCCCTCAGTGATGGGAATTAAAAAAAAACATGAGCCTATGATGGTCTCATCTTATTGCCTTGAGAATTTCTGGGTCATAGCACAGGGAGGGAAGCCCTGAATGAGCCTGTAAGAGTCCCTCAGATGAGGAGAAAAAGATAAGAATTTGGAATAGGGTACCAAAGAGGGAAATGCTGCACAGGGAGAGAACTCTAGAGAAGTTCACACTTGAATATTCAGTACAGTACTAATCATTATATGCAGATAAGGAAACTACTAAAGTCAGGGAAAGAAATACCTAAGATTAGATGGATTAATATTTCATCCCACACAAAGTGAAGAACGGTATGTTTCCCCCCTCCCAAACCACAGTAAAACCTCATTACCCTTGGGGTATTAGATAGACTACATCTTACCTCAGCCTGCTACTGCCCATTCAATCCTCAGTCTTAGTGACCCTATAGGACAGTTGAACTGCCAGGTAGGGTTTTCATGGTTGTGATCTTTACAAAAGCAGACTTCCACATCTTCTCCCTGGACAGAAGCTGGTGAGTTTGAATCATGACCTTTTGATTAGCAGCCAAGCGCTCAACCACTATGCCACCAGAGTTCCATTTCTTGATTCAGAAACAGAAAAACAAAACCCATTGTTCTCTAGTACATTTAACTCATAGTGACCCTGTAAAACAGGATAGAACTGCCCTGAACTTCCAAGGATTCAATCTTTTTGGAAGCAGTGTGCTACATCTTTCTCTTGTGGAGTAGTTGGTGGGTTGGAACCATCAATGTTTCCATTATCAGGTGAGCAATTAACACTGTGCCTCCAAGCTCCTTCCTGCTTCCATAACCAAACACAAACCAAACTCACTGCTGTTGAGTCAGATCCAACTGATAGAGACCCCTTCCTTGGTTTTCTGAGGTGGTATCACTACAGAAGTAGATTGCCCAATCTACAATCAGCACTGCTCTAGGCTTACATAAAGAGTCATAGCACAAGATGCGATAAGATCAAATTTTTTCTATGTAATGTAACTGCATCCCATTAAAAAAAAAAAAAAAAAAACTTTAGTATTTATAGGAATACAAAAAAATAGCCAGCATAGAAGGTAAAATTTAGAATGTCTATGAATGGAAGATGGGGCAATTTACTTCCGTAGTGATACTGTCTCGGAAACCCAAAGAGGGGTCACTATGAGTTGGGTCCGACTTGACAGCACATAACAACAACAACATCAAGGTTTTATTCTTTCCCCATACTTATTCAATCTGTATGCTGAGCAAATAATCCGAGAAGCTGGACTATATGAAGAGAAATGTGGCACCACGATTTGAGGAAGACTCATTAACAACCTGTGAAATGCAGACGACACAACATTACTGGCTGAAAGTGAAGAAGATTTGAAGCACTTACTGATGAAGTCAAAGACTACAGTCTTCAATATGAATACATCTCAACGTACAGAAAACAAATTCCTCACAACTGGAACAAAAAGCAACATCACAATCAATGGGGAAAAGAATGAACTTGTTAGGGATTTCATATTACTTTGATACACAAACAACACCCATGGAAGTAGCAGTAAAGAAATCAGACATTGTATTGCACAGGGCAAAATTGCTGTAAAAGACCACTTTAAAGTGTCAAAGAGCAAAGATATCACTATGAAGATTGCCTAACCCAAGCCATGTTTTTTCAGTGGCCTCATATGCATTTGAAAGCTAGACAAATGAATAAGACAGACCTAAAAAGTGTTGATGTCCTTGAATTGTGGTGTTGGTGATGAATACTAAAAAGAACATGGATTGCTAGAAGAGGGGTGGGGAGGGGGATCTGTCCTGGGAGAAGTGCAGTCAGAATGCTCCTTAGAAGCAAGAACAGCCAGACTTCATCTCACCTACTTTGGTCATGTTGTCAGAAGGGACCATTCTCAGGAGAAAGATATCATGCCTGGTAAAGTAGAGGGTCAGTGAAGAAGGAGAAGACCCTCAATGAGATGGATTGATGCATTGGCTGCAAAGAGAGACTAAAGCATAGCAAGGATTGTGAGGATGGTGCAGGACTTGGTAGTGTTTCATTTTGTTGTACATAGTGACCTTATAAGTAGGAGATTACTCAATGGCACTGAACAACAAGAACTAATGACTAAACATGCAAAAGGATAAGGGCAACACAATCAATCAAATTGATCGTACTTACATACATGCTAGAATTAAGATACAAAGACATATTTTATAATCAAGAAGTGTGATTCCTCCTACTTTATTCTTCTCTTTGAACATTGCTTTAGCTATTCTGGGGCACTGGTCATTGCATATAAACTTGAGGGTTGGTTTTTCCATTTCTGTAAAAAAAAAAAAGATAATTGGAATTTTGATCAGGAATACCCTGAATCTATATACCACATTGATTAGCTTTTCTATTTTAACAATATTGAGTTTTCAAATCCATGAACATGAAACAGTTTTCCATTTATTTAAGTTGTCTTTAATCTTTTTCAGTAGTGGTTTATAGTTTCATTGTATAAGTCTTTCTTACCCCTGGTTAAATTTTTTCTAGGTAGTTTATTCTTTTTCATGATATTATAAATGGAATCACTTTCCTAATTTCCCATTCATATTTCTAATTTTCTCATCCTAATTTTGTTTGTTAACCTGGTACTCTGTAAATACTAAATTGCTCTATCCATTATAGAAGTTATCTGGCAGATTTTGGGGATCATGTATCAAATATAGGGAGTATTTTATTTTATTTTTTTGCAATATTGTTAAATTTTGTCTGATTGCTCTAGCTAGGAATTCTAAAATAATATTGAAAAGAAGTAGTGAGAGTGGGCTCCCTTTTCTTTTTTCTCATTTCAAGGGATACACTCTTAATCTTTCTTAATTAAGTATAATGTTTGATGTTGGTTTTTCATATAAGCCCTAAATCATATTAAGGAACTTTCTTTCTATTCTAATTTTATCAAGGGTTTTCATTAAGACAAGGTGTTACATAAAGAGGTACACAAGAGGTATAGACAACAAAGGTAAATAAATTACATAAGCAATACTAAATTATCAGTAACAACAAACACTAATACTTTGACAGGTATGAATAGGCAAATGAGAATAAACATATTACCATACCAGAGTACTGGCAGACAATACTCCTACATATGGATTTGTATGAGCTATAAAAATATTCACATTTAGTTTAAACATGTTGTTGTTGTTGTTATGTACCATCAAGTCCAGGAGGCAAATTTAGGATAACTGTTAAGCCACAAATAAGCTGCCTGAGGGTGTAGATCACTGACCCAGTGGGCTGGGCACCATGATTACAGGGTATATCAAGTTCAATTGGTAAAACATGGCATGCAAAAATATTGTTCTACATCTCACTTTGGTGAGTAGCAACTGGGGTCTAAGCAGCAACTATTGGTCTCTTCTTATCTGGAACAAAGAAGGTTGCACAGAGACAATTAGTCCAAAGGACTAATGGACCATGAGAACTTCAACCTGTATGACCCTGAAATCAGAAAACTAAATGATGCCCAGCTACCAGAGCCAACCACTTGGAAAGGGATCAAAATTAGAGATCCTGTATAAGGTGGGGGAAAAAAAAAGTGAAACAAAACTTAAAATCATAAAAAAGAACAGGCTTACTGGTCTGATAGAGTGTGATAAAACCCCTGAAACTGTAGCCTTCAATCACCTTTGGGCCTGGAAATCATCTTAATCCTGTGGCTTAATTCTGTGCCAAACAATAGACAGGCCTAGGAGGTGAAAGACCCGACACCAAAGAAATGTACTCCTTAGGACAATCTACCATGGGAGATCAGAAAGGCTGCATTTGCACAGGGAGAAAAGAAGGGAAGTAGGTATTCATAGGCAGGAAGGACACAGGGAAAGGATAACCAAGGAAGGAAGTGGGAGTTGGATATTACACTTTAGAGAATGTAACCAGTATCACCAAACAAAATGTGTAAGAGTTGTTAAATATAAAATTAATCTGCTTCATAAAATTTTACCCAAATCACAATAAGAAGTTTAAACATACAGAGAGAGAGAAAGAGAGAGAGAGAGAGAACGAAAACCATTGGCATTGAGACCAGTCCAACATAATGACCCCTATTGGGTTTCTGACACGGTAAATCTTTACAGAAGCAGATTGCCCAGTCTTCCTATTGCAGTGACTGGTAGGTTTGAACTGCTAGCCTTCTGGTTAGAACTAATATGCCTAAGGCATTGTGCCACCAGAACTCCTTTAAATCTTTATGGAAGTAGATTGTCCCATCATCCTTCCTCAGAGTGTATATGTGTGTGTGTGTGTGTGTGTGTGTGTACATGTTTGGCATTGATAAGTGTGTATATATAACTTATACATACACACATATATAACTATAACTATATATAACTATAACTATATATAACTATAACTATATATAACTATAACTATATATAACTATATATAACTATAACTATATGTAACTATAACTATATATAACTATAACTATATAATTATAACTATATATGTTGTTGTTGTTGTTGTTGTTAT
>NW_006921920.1:1707413-1710429 GCF_000298275.1 Orycteropus afer afer | reverse complement strand
CATAGTGGCTAAAGCACTTGACTGCTAACCAGAAGGCTGGCGGTTCAAACCCACCAGCCACTCCTCGGAAGGAAGGTTGGGCAATCCTAATTCTGTAGTGATACTGCCTCAGAAACCCAAGGAGGGGTCGCTATGAGTCGGGGCCAACTCGACGGCACAGAACAACAACAACAACAACAACATATATAAAACTACATATAGTGCAAGTGCCGCCTTTCTAATCTCCCATGGTAGATTGTCCTAAGGAGTACATCTCTTTGGTGTAGGCCTTTCAGCTCATAGGCCTGTCTATTATTTGGCAGATAACTATATATATATATATATATATATATATATATATAACTATACAACTATATCTATCTATTTATCTCTATATACACATACACACATATATAAATATTTGTTGTTGTTATGTGCCGTTGAGTCAAACCTGACTCATAGAGACCCCTCCTTGGGTTTCCGAGGCAGTATCACTACAAAAGTAGATTGACCAACCTTCCTTCCAAGGAATGGCTGGTGGATTTGAACAAAAGAAAAAAGTGTTATATTTTGTCAAACGCTTTCTGTGCATACATAGATACAGCTAAAATAATAAAAAAAAACCTGATACTTATAACAATAGACATATATACCAATGGGATAAAATGAGAAGTCCAAAAACAATCCCACAAATTTATGGTTAATTAATTTTTGGTAAGGGTGCTAGGTCTATTCAATGGGAATGGAAGAGTATCTTTAAAAAATATTGCTGGGAAAATTGGATATCCATATGCAGAAAAAAGGAAACAGGATACATGGCTCACACCATAACCCCCCCAAAAAAAAAAATTAAAAATGAATTAAATACCTAAATGTAAAAATGAGTATCATAAGTTTCTTGAAAAAAGTGCTGGGCAATGCAGTCAGGCCCAGGTTTTAACAGTGAATTTTGTAATTAAACAACAAAAGCACAAACAATGAAACCCAAAATAAATAAATGGGCCCTTATAAAAATTAAAAACTGGTTAATGGAAAGATTCCACATAATAAAAGTAAAAGGACAAGCTTCTGACTGGAAAAATCTCTTCATAAACTACATATCTGATAAGAATCTAGTAAACAAAACTTAAAAAAAAGTCACAATTTAACAATAAAATCTAATACCTCTCTTGCACCAAAAGAAAAAGAAAGAAAGGAAAAAGTAATAAGTGCTGGCTAGGGTGTGGAGAGACTGGAACCCTCATATTGCTGGTAAAACCAAACCAAATCACACTCGCTGCCATAGAGTTGGATCTGACTCATAGCAACTCATTCTTGGGTTTCCGAGGTGGTATCACTATGGAAGTAGATTGTCCAACCTTCCTTCTAAGGAGTGGCTGGTGGGTTTGAACTGCCAGCCTTTTTGTTAGCAATCAAATGTCTCAGGCATTACTCTACCAGAGCTCCCATATACTGCTGGTGGGAATGCAAAATTATACAACCACTGCAGAAAACAGTATGGTGCTTCCTTAGAAAATTGGAAACAGAAATAATGTGTGATCCAGTAGTCCCACTACTAGGTATACACCAAAAAACAAACAAACAAAGAGACAAACTCACTTCCTTCGAGTTGATTCCTACTCACAGCAACCCCTCCTTGGGTTTCCAAGGCTGTATCTCTATGGAAGTAGATTGCCCAGTCTTCCTTCCAAGGAGTGGCTGGTGGGTTTGAACCACCAGCCTTCTGGTAAGGAGTCAAATGCCTTTGGCACTATGCCACCAGAGCTCATATCCTACAGAAATAAGAGCCATGACACTCCATTATATCAATCTGCTGTTCAGGATCCAAAGATTATCTTTTGCCCAGGGATAAAGCAGGAAGGATTAAGAAAGAAAGACAAATAGAAATGGGGATCACAGAGAGGAGGTAGGAAGAGTGCTGTTACTTTGATGGTATTGTAATGAATGTCATGAAGTAAAATGTGTATGAATTATTGAATAGAAAACAAATTTGCTCTGTAAACTTTTATCCAAATCACCACAAAAAGTTAAAAAAAAAAAAAAAAATGCAGAGCTATTTGCTATCTTTCTCCAGAAAAGTATCATTTTTAAAATAGCAATAATTAAAAATAAAGTCCTATCAAAATATGGGCAGATAACTTTAACAGACATATCATCATAGAAGATGCTCAAAAGGACTTCCAGGAAGGTGTAGGAATAGGCAGACAAGCGACACAGACCCTCTTTAACAAAGAAAAGAGAAACCAATTGACAAAGATACAGAAGATAATCTTGGAACCCTGAGCTTTGAAAGGAACTATATAGAAGTGGATTAGGCACCAACTAGTGGAAAAACCTGAATGAAAACAGTGAATACAGAGAGAGTCGGAGCTGCGTCCGCTACTCTGATGAGACCAACAACCTGAATATTTCCAAGTGGTGTGAGAACCTGAGAATTGACCTAAAGATCAGTCCTGGTCACCAAGGGCTACAAGGACAACTGCTCTGGTGGCCTATGACTGGGAAGGGAAGCAGCAAGGAGGGAAACAATCTGAGCTGTGGACTTTCTTCTGTCCAGAGGGCACAGCCATTTTGATTGTTTACACGTGGCAGCCATTTTGGATATTTAAAGTGGCCAAGGATGCAGCCATTTTGAATGATCGCAAGTGGTGGCCATTTTGGATATTTAAAGTTACCAAGGGAGCAGCCATTTTGAATGCTTAAAAGTGGAAACCATTTTGGATATTAAAGTAATAGCACTCTCGGATTCCAGGGACTTAAAACAAGCTCTGTTTGCCTGGGTTGGAAAGGACATATGAGAGGCTGACAACAGGAAAGGAGACAGGTGGTGAGTGTTTAAGTGCTATCAACTAGTGAATAGAGGAGCACAGCACAGTACCCTGCCTGTATAGATAACATACAAAAAAAAACAAAGAAAAGAAAAATTGTGGAGAAGTCACTCCAATGTGATCACCGATTAAATATAAACACAAAAACATCACAGTGCCTTGGAGACAACAGAGCACCATGGTCCACACAAAGAAGCAAGATAAAGCAG
>NW_006921920.1:1695548-1706813 GCF_000298275.1 Orycteropus afer afer | reverse complement strand
AGCATATCCTCATCAAACTCACCAAAACCAAAGACAAAGCAAGAATCATGAGAGCAGCATGGGAAAAATGATAAGTTACCTAGAAGGGGCAACCAATAAGACTAATCTTGGATTTCTTAACAGAAACTATACAGGCAAGAAGACAAAGAGATGATATATATATAAAACACTGAAAGAGAAATATTTCCAACCAAGAATTATGTACCCAGCAAAACTGTCCCTCAAATATGATGGTGAAATTAGGACATTTCCAGGTAAACAGGAATTAAGGGAATTTTTTAAAACCAGACTAAGCTTACAAGAGGTGTTAAAGGGAGCACTTTGGACAGAGAAGCAACAATAGCCAACAACAACTGACCATTAACACACATGATGATATAATGCAGAAACCACCCAGCTATAGAAGTACCAACGTAAATAAGACTAAAAGATTGTAAACAGGGAACCAGAGACACCAACCAACAAATGAGGACAACTAAAAACCAAAACGAGGGAAAAAAATCTATCATTACAGAACTCCTAGATGATAGGGAAGTAAACACAACTACAAGATAGAACGGACTGTTCTACACTTGTGAAGAAAACTATATATCACAGAGTAACCTCAACGAAAAATGATAAACTTTCACACCAACATAAAATAGAGGACCAGCATAAATACTCAGCAAATACTAAAACAATAGCAATGAAGGAAGTGATAACATGATTCATAAACACAATGAGCTCAGCATAGAAAATTATATGGAACAAAGAAATCAACACAATGAAAAAAGCACATGACAAAAATGACAACAACAAATTCATATTTGCTGATAATTATGTATTTGGCAAGGGATTTATCTCTAAGATTGATGGAAAACTCCAACGCCTCTACACCAAAGGAATTAACAATCTAATTAAAAATGAGCAGAAGACATGAATAGACACTTCACCAAGGAGGATATTCAGGTGGTCTGCTAATACATGAAAAGATGCTCACAATCATTGGCCATCAGAGAGATGTAAATCAAAACAACAATAAGATATACTGTCTCACCCCAGTACTGATGGCAAGGTTCAATGAGACAGAAAATAACAAATGCTGGTGGGGATGTGGAGAGATTGGGACTCTCATACACTGCTTGTGTGACTGTGAAGTGACACAACCACTGTGGAAAGCAATACGACTATTCCCTTGAAAGGTGGAATTGGAGATACCATTTGACCCAGCAATCCCATTACTAGGTATTTATCCTAGAGAGGGGACAGCCGGGGTAGGAACAGGTACATGCATGCTCATGTTCATCTCAGCACTATTTACAATAGCAAAAAGATGGAAACAACCTACGTGCCTATCAGCAGAAGAGTGGATGACCAAACTAAGGTACATACACATACTGGAATGCTATACTGCACTGAAGAATAATGTAGAGTCCACAAAACACCGCATAATATGGATGAACTTGGCGGACATTATGCTGAGTGAAATAAGTCAATCACAGAAGGACAAATATAGTATTAGTTCATTGTTGTGGAGGGTCAAGGAAAGGTTTATATAGAGAGGAAAACTAATTCTTTGTTGGTAGCCAGGGTTGGAAGGGAAGGGGAGGGAACACTGCAATAATAATAATAATAATAATAATAATAAATAATAGTAATGATACATTGACCCATGCCACTTTAGTTTTGTGTATTTCACTGTACATAAATTATATTTCAATAAAATGCATTAAAAAAAAGAAGATGCTCAAAAGGTAACAAACTTATGAAGAGATGCTTAACATTATTAGCCATCAGAGTAATGAAAAGCTAAACAACTAGACCATTAATCTCCCACTAGCACAGCTACTCCTCAGAAGGAAGGTTGGGCAATCTACTTCCATAGTGATACCACCTTGGAAACCCCAGGAGGGGTCGCTATGAGTTGGGTCCAACACGATGGCACATAACAACAACAGCACAGCTAAGAAATTTAAACCACAAATATTCCTGAAGGCTTCTTAAAGCCAAACAGCAACTTAGCTTACTTAGTAAAGAATGTCTGCCTTGAGCATAGTGGTCTTTTAATATCTATATGGATATTAAATATATATCTATATGGAATCAAATTTATAACTGCAACTCAAAAGATCAGATAGGAAACTTAAGAGTCAGTGAGTTAATGTTGGAGAAAGAACTTAAAAATGGAAGGTTAACTGAGACTATGGCCCCTAGCTGCCCTTCAGGTCTGGAATTGAACCCACGCCTGTGGTTTCTAGCCAAACAAAATACAGGCATATGAGTTGAACACTTACCTCAAGTAGATACACTCCTTGGAGAGAAAAATCATGGGTGAAAGAAGGGCTGTTTATGCACAGGGAGACAGCTCAGGGGGCAGGAGTGTATGGAGGGATGGACACTGGGAAGAGGTAACTATGGGGAAGAAGTGGGAGGGGAGCTGTTGCATTGTGGTAAACTGTGGTCGATGTCTTGAGACAAAGTATATGTGAACTGCTATATGGAAAGTGAATTTGCTCTGTAAATCTTCACCCAAATCACAATTAAAAAAAAAAAAAAAATGGAGAGTTAGAATGATTGCTGAACTGAATTGTCATTGAATTATACAAGTAGAAATTACTGGATTTGCATAGGTTCTGCTGTATATTTTGCCAACAACAATGAAATAAATTACTTTGTGAAAAAGAGATAAAGTTGTTAAAATAGTAATTATAACTCAATATTATATAGTTGGCCTTCCATATCCTTGAGCCCTACATCTGCAGATTCAACCAAATGTGGATGAAAAATACTTTGCAGAAAAAATCAATTATGTAGTCTAAGTAATTCCTCAAAGTCTAAGAGAACACATAAAGTGTTATTTACACAGAATGTACATTGTATTAGTTATTATAGGTAATCTAGAGATAATTTCCAGTAATATATCAGATAGTGCTTCTCTGCTATTCATAACATTTTCACTGGCCAATTCTTTGAGAAATGAATGGATAATTTAAAATATATGAGAGTATATATGTAGGTTATGTGCAAAAATTATGCCATTTTATGTAAGAGGATTACTCATCCCTTGATTTTGGTGTCCACAGAAGTTTCTGGAACCAATTCCTCCTGGATATGTTCAAAGTACATGTACAGAAGATGTGACAAAGACCCAAACCTAATGTCTCAATATGAAAAGTGCAATGTATGGGATTAAAAAAAAAAAAGAAAAGAAAAGAAAGAAACAAACAAAAATTGCATTGAATGAGGTTAACAGAATAGGCATTAAATGACAAAAAAAAAAAAAAAAAAAAAAAACCTGTTTCCTTCAAGTTGATTATGACTTATAGCAAGCCTATTGGAGGACAGAAGAGAACTGCCCCATCGAATTTCCAAGGCTGTAATCTTTATGAGAGCAGTTTACCATATTTTTCTCCCAGAGAGCAGTTGAAGGTTTCAAACTACTGACCTTTTGGCTAGAAGCCAAGGTCTTTAACAACTGCATGACCAGGTCTTCTTAGAATAGACAGTAAGAAAGGAAAAAAAGAAAAAAAGAATCTTGAACTTTAAGACAGTGTATAAGAAACAATTCAAAGTGATTTTTTTTTTTCCTAAATGAACATATCATTCAAATTGGACAAGTATACCTATAAGTAGAGTATCCAAAAGAGAAGAAAGAACATAGTAATATTTGAAGAAACAGGGACTGAAAAATTTTTAATGTCATGAAAACTACAAACTATCCATCTGAGATTCTTGACAAATCCTAAGCACAAAAAGACATGAGCAAACCTACACCAAAATATATCACAATTAAATTGATCAAAACCAGTGATAAAGAGGAAAGTTTTTAATGAGCCAGAGAAGAAAATGGCAGGTATTTTCAGGGCAGGGGGCAGAGATGAAAGAATAAATAAACAGGCAGATAATGTAAAAATACAATAATCTTACATTAGAGTTAAAATAGTGACTTCTTTTTAAATAAATATATATGTCCACTGAAGAGGCCTAGAAATAGTGGTTCTCTAATGGCAAGTTTTTGTTGTAGTTGTTTGCTGTTGAGTCAGACTTTACTCATAGTGACCCCTCCTTGGGTTTCTGAGCCAATATCACTATGGAAGTAGACTGCCCAACCTTCTTTCCGAGGAGTGGCTGGTGGGTTTGAACTGCCAGCCTCTGGTTAGCAGTCAAGTGACTATCCCTAATAATGTAAGAGTTGTTTTTGAGTTCTAAACCAAGAAAACCAAGGTGGAAAAAAAATTAAGATACAATAAAAATTTCTGAAAAAATATTGATTATTAAATTGCAATACAAAAATCATCAATATTTTTGTTATGTAAATGGAAACCTAATTATGCATAAAAGTAAACTCTTTATGTCACAGACACACATACCAAAGTATTTATGATAAAAATGAAGGGAAGTCTAGATTTATTTAAAATAATTCTGAAGAAAACTTATGGTAAGGGTAGAAGATACAAGACGTTGAATCTTATTGGTTTATTATGCTATTCTGTGTATGTTTGTTTTAAAATTTTATGTAATAGAGGAACCAAAACCAAAACCATTGCCATCCAGTTGGTCCAGAGTAATAACAATGACATGAGACAGAGTAGAACTGCACCACTTTGTTCGCATGGCTGTAAATCCTTACAGAAGCAGACTGCCTCATCTTTCTCCCATAGAGCAACTGGTGGGTTTGAACCATTGACCTTCTAATTAGTATCTGTATGCTTTGAAGCAATGTTAGGTGTCATCGATCACTTTAGAATAAGTGACACAAGTCTGGCCATTCTTGCTTCTAATGAACATTCCATCTGCACTTTCTCCAAGATAGAGTTGGTGGTTCTTCTAACAGACCATGGTACATTCAGTATTTTTCACCAACACATTTCAAATGCATCAACTCTTCTGTGGTTTTCCTTACTCATTGTGCAGCTCTCACATGCAAATGAAGCTATTGAAAGTAGCATAGCTTAGTCTTCAAAGTAAAACTGTTGCTCTTATACTCTTTAAAGAGGTCTTTTGAAGCAGATTAGTCCAATGCAATAAATTATTTGATTTCTTGGCTGCTGCTTCCATGGATGTTGGTTGTGGATCCAAGTAAAATGAAATCCTTGACAACTTCAATCTTTTCTCCGTTTGTCACAGTTTTGATTATTGGTCAATTTGTGAGGATTTTTGTTTTCTTTATGTAGAATTGTAATCCATACTGAACGCTATAGTCTTTGATCTTTATCATAAGTGCTTCAAGTCTTCCTCACTTTCAGAAAGCAAGGTTGTGTCATCTGCATATCACAGATTGTTAATGAGTCTTTCCCCAATCCTGATACCATGTTCTTTTTCAAATAGTACAAACCAAACCAAACTCACAGGTTTTAAGTGAATTCTGACCCATATTTATACCTATTTGGTTTCCAAGGTTGCATATCTTTATAGAAGCAGACTACCTCATTGTTCTTCAATGAAGTGGCTAGTGGGCTCAAACCACTGATCTTTTGGTTAGCAGCCAAATGCCTAAACCACTACACCACTAGAGCTCCTTTCATATAGTAAAGCTACTCAGAGTATTTTCTCAATTTATGTACTGAATAAGTATGATGAAAAGATACAGCCCTGACACACACCTTTTGTGATTTTAAACCATGTAGTATTCCCTTATTCTCTTTGAACAACAGTTTCATGGTCCATGTACAGGTTCCTCATGAACACAATTAAACATTCTGGGATTCCTATTCTTCACAATATTATCCATAATTTTTTATGATCCATACCATCAAATACATTTGCATAGTCAATAGAACACAAGAAAACATCTTCCTGGTATTCTTTTATTTCAGCCAAGATCCATCTGACCTCATCAGCAAAGATGTCCCTTCTGAATCTGACTTCAATTTTTGGAAGTTCCTCAGTGATGTACTGCTACAACTGTTTTTGAATTATCTTCAGCAAAATTTTATTTGTATGCTGCATTAATGATATAGTTTGGTAATTTCCACATTCTGTTGGATCACTTCTCTTTGGAATGAACACAAACATGGATCTTTTCTAGTCATTAGATCAAATAGCTGTCTTCCAAATTTCTTGGCATAAATAAGTGAGTGCCACCAACACAGAATCTGTTTGCTAAAACATCTCAATGGGTATTCCATCAATTCCTGGAGCCTTGGGTTTTTATTTACGTAATATAAGAAGTTTTAATACAGCTATAACCAAATTATGTGTTTTCAAGCACCAATTTTTTTCTAATTATATTTCATATTTCATGCCCTAAAGAAAACCAAAAATTTGGTGCCCTAAGTAAATTAAAAACCATCATAATTTAACAAATTTATTTCATTGTCCTTCGTAGCATAGTTCTTCCACTCAAGAAAATGCTTAGTAAATAATGAGTAAACCATATTCTGTTAATTGAAAGTTCTCATACAACAATTCATGGAACAGCTATAATATAAATTTAAAGAGAAAATTTGCAGCTGCAGTTACAAAGCAGTTTTACATTTCAGCTCCTTGTGTTTTTATCATTTTTTAAAATAATGTCATTCCCTTAAGACAAAATTGTAGAACAAATGGATTTACCTATTATTACAATCAGATGTCACTGAAGTTACCTGACATAGGAAATTTATTAATTAATAAAACTTTTAATGGTAAGATTCAAACCTATACTATAAGAAACCCTGGGTGGTGCAAATGGTTCAGTGCTACACTACTAACTAAAATGAAGGTTCAAATCCAGCCAGAGAAGCCTCAGAAGTAAGACCTAGTGGTCTGCTTCCAAAAGTTCACAGCCTTGGAAACACTTTGGAGTCATCAATCTGACAAACAGTTTCAACATGAGTCAGAGGTAACTAAAAAAACAAACAAACAAACAAACTAAATTATCATTAATTAAAATTGATTTTTAGATGCATGTACAATGTCATGGTAGACAAGAGAATATTTCCTTAAGTGGTCTTTCTGTTTGTTTCTAACTGAATGAGATCTAAGAGTAGCATCCTCAGTAGTATAGTTGTTGGAAGCCATTTTCATAAACATCACACAAATTGCTTTTTTTATGTCAGTTTTGAAACCCATTTTGAAAATTGAGAGCATCATTTCTGCCATATCATTTCAGCTTATTGTGTGTGTCATCAAGTTGATTTTGATGCATAGTGATCCCATGTGACAGATTTTTCCCAAAAGGTTTCCTAAGCTTTAATCTTCAAGGAAGCAGGATGTTAGGTCTTTGTCACAAGGAGCCACTGGGGAGGTTCTAATCACCAACTTTTGGTTAGTAGCTAAGCACTTAATGATTGTGCCTCCAGAGCTCCTTCAGTATATTTAAAATGAATTTGCAAGTTTATACCACTAATGCCTCTGCAATAAAAAGTGATGATTCATGACCAAATTGTATTATGGAAGGCTGACTCTACACAGATCTGAATTTTAAAAGCATAGAGCATCATTTGGTTCAAGATGCCATTTCTATTTGTATTACTCTATAATTAACTATAAATACTGCCAATATTGAAAAAAAATCTCTGGAATTTATGTCTGATATTTAATACCATTAAGACAGAGGTAGAACCTAAACCATACACATACATATATATGCACAACAGAATGGAGTTAATATTTTGGACATTTGGAAGCCAATAATAAATAAATGTCAGTAAAATTAAGCAAATAAATAGTATAAGGGAAACAGAATAAATGGATGAAGAAATAAAAATAAAACACAAAAGCATAGGAAAAAAAATAATAAAGCAAATATAATAAACACTCACATAATATCCTATTTATTTTTACAGTGAAATGAGGGAGAACATGCTTAAAAACATGGAAATATCATGCACACGGGATAGAATGATTAACTAAATATGGGGATTATACCACAAAACCATAAAGCACAGTTTGCATAAATTGAAGGTCCAGGAAGAAATCAGGGGAAAGACTGAAAAGTGAAATAGATTTCCATTAGAAATCTTTGATAGAAAACTCCTCTTAATTCCTCTTATCTATGCAACATACTATCCAAGGTGCCCTTGTGGATGCCTGAAACCATGGATAGTACTGAACTCTGAATATACTATGTTTTGTCCTATACATTCATACCTATGATGAAGTTTAATTTATATATTCAGCACAGTAAGGAATTAACAAGAATGACTAATAATAAACTAGAACAATTATAATGATATACTATAATTAAAATTATGTGAATGATGGATCAGGACAGTACAAGATTTGATCATGTTACATATTCATTTAATATTTTTAGACCACCGTTGACCACCGGCATCAGAAATCATAAAAATGAAACTTCAGTTAAGGAGGAATCCTTGTATGTATGTTTTAAATGGTCAATAAAAATTCCAAAATATTATTTGAATTTATTATTTAATTAACCTTTTTACACTATAAACATAAGGACACTGAAGCCAAGGGTGATTGAGTAACTTATCCACTGTCACACAGCTAGATGATGATGATGACTATTATTATTTAAAAGCATAGAAAAATATTCTCTTTATGGAAAATCATAAAATATATTCCAAAATCAAACATTCATTATTTTTATTTTTTGTTATTATGGAGTGTCTATTCTTCTACTCCTTTGCATTACTGGGGATAGTCAATTAAATATATTACACTACAATTTGGAGAGTCAAAACATATACTGAGTATATATCCATTTATTATTCTTCAAAATATTGTTGAAAATAACCTCAAGATACACAGTTTTCTTATATTTATCTTTTCTTAAAAATATTTTCTTTGTAGGATCTGTTTACCAGGAGACAAGAACTGGAGGGTGCCTAGCTATCATTACTGACAGGGATTGATTATCCAATAAGCAAGTAAGTGCTTAGGGCATCAACAAAACAGAGCCACCAATTGGCCAAAGCAAAGACCCATACATGCTAAGCAGATAGGACACAGGAAAAACAAGTATTACAGTGGGGGAGAACTGAAAGAGAACTAAATTAAATTGATGCCAGGTAATACATTTTGTATATGATGACAATTATATTTTCCTTTGCATTTATTACCTATTGGTTATATTCTCACATTCAATTCTCTTTCACAAGAACACACAAGCAGTGCTATCTTCTCAGGACCTGTGACACATCTGGTCATGCATAGAGCAAACCAAAGCACATCTTAGGCATACCCTTATATTTGTATCATGCTCTTTGTGAATGCTCTCACTCTTATCAGGTATCATCATTAGTCCAATTAACTGCAAAGACAAAGGACAAAAGACTGGAAAGTGAGCACGCAAGTTTTTAAGTATTAACTAAAGATGAAAAACACTTAAGAAGATTTACAAAGAGCCTGCCAACAGCATATGACAAACAAATGAAATTATTTCTGACTGTCTTGTAAATATTGTTTCTTTTGAGTATCTCAAAGCTGAAGAACAAATTATATGTTCCAAATCAATTTTTTTTTTTTTACTTATTAATGGTGGTGTAGTGCCTAAGAACTTGACTGCTAACCAGAGGCCAGAGGTTCAAACCCACCAGCCACTCCTTGGAAGGAAGGTTGGGCAATCTACTTCTGTAATGATACTGCTTTGGAAACCCATTGAAGGGTAGCTATGGGTTGGAGATGACTCGATGGCACATAACCACTACTAATAATTTTCAAATACAGATTTTTGTTAGTGTATAAATTTAAATGTAAATTTTGCTTTAGAAATTTTACTAGTTTTATAAACTTTATTTATTTTTTATTATTCTTATTTATTAGCTACAGTAAAACCACTTTTAAAAGGTAATACAATTTATTTTCAAGTAAAATGAAAAGGCAACAGTTAATTGGAGCATTTTGTAATGCTCCTTGGAAGCAAGAATGGCCAGACTTTGTCTCAGGTACTTTGGTTATCTTACCAGAAGGAATCATTCCCTGGAGAAAGATACCATGTTTTGTAAAGTGGGGGGCCAATGAAAAAGGAGAAGACCCTCAACAAGATGGATTGACATAGTGGCTGGAAATATGGGCTTAAGTACAGTGAGTGATGTGAGGATAGTGCAGGACTGGGAAGTGTTTTCTTCTGTTGTACACAGGGTCGCTAAAAGTCAGAGCAGACTGGATGGCACTTAACACAGAAGTGGAGCACAAAACACGATAAATTGATGCAATGGCAATAGGGTTAAGTACAGGAAGGATATTGGAGCTGGCACGGGACCAGGCAGTGTTTCGTTCTGTTGTGCATAGAGTCGCTATGAGTTGGAGACTACTCCATGGCACCTAACAACAACAACAACAGAAGATACAGAGTAAATGATTTGTGAATCCCTAAAAACAATTCCAAATTTAACTTTTTTAAAAAAATTGTAATGAATCAGAAGAGACTTTTTCCATTAAAAATCTGAGCTTAATGTATATAAATCATAGTACTAGTAACAATAGTGCTGAAATTACTAACAGTAATACTAATATAACAGAATCTGTTCCATATTCTGTGTCGATTCCTTGATGAAATGGTAATAATAATAATAATGCTGTAGAAAAATGAAACTTGGAGTTCTAGTAAGATGGCAAACTAGGCAGAAAGACTGCACAGACCCTCTTCATAAAGGTAAAGGGAAACCAATTAACACAGACACAGAAGATCATCCTGGACCCCTGAGTCTTGAACGGAAGGCTGTAGAAGTGGACTAAAACCCAACTAGCAGAAGAATTTGCATGAAAATACCAAAAAAGGAGACAGATGGTGCAGAGGTCTGGCAGTGATCCTGAGCAATCCTGATGGCACAGACAGCTTGGAGAGTGCGAAGTGGTGGTAGGAACTAAGAATTAACCTAAAAATCAGCCCTGCTAACCTGGGACTGCATGGAGGACTGCTCTGGTGGCTGGGTAATAAATGGAGAAGTTGAAGAGAAAGGCGGACTGAGCTGTGGACTTTTGCCTGTCCGGAGGGCCCCGCCATTTTGAATGTTCACAAATGGCTTCACCATTTAGGATATTTAAAGAGACAGTGCTCTCCCACATTCCAGGGGCTTAAGAACAGGTTCTGCTTTCCAGCAACCCAAAGGACACTCCAGACCTGCACAACTGAAAAGGTGCGACATTCCTCTGGTTATTCTTATACCCCCACCCGATTGGTGAACGGAGATGTGGCCATCCCCTACTCCCACCAACATTCTGGGCCTGCAGGAACTCCAGCCCAGTCTGTGTGCTCAGATGGAGCCTGGGTTTCATGCCCTATCCTCCACTGATTTTTATTTTTATTTTTTTTTCTTTTTCGCTTTATTTTTTCTGGTGTTTAGTTTGCTTGTATTTGTCTGTTTTAAAACTACTACTATTATTAATACATTT
>NW_006921920.1:1691945-1693137 GCF_000298275.1 Orycteropus afer afer | reverse complement strand
AATACAATCCACCAAATTGGCCTTATAGACATCTACAGAGCACTTCACCCAAGAGCAGCACAATATATATTCTTCTCCAGTGTACATGGAACATATTCCATGATAGACCACATGTAAGGCCATAAAGCAAGCCTTCATAAATTTAAAAACATTGAAATACTGCAAAGCATTTTCTCAGATCATCATGTTATCAAATTAGAAACCAACAATAGGAAGATCAACAAGAAAAGAGTAAACATATGAAAACTGAACAACACCCTCCTTGAGAAAGACTGGTTAAGAGAAGAAATCAAAATTGAAATTTGAAAATTCTTTGAATCAAATGAAAAAGAAAAAACAACATACCAAAATATTTGGGAGACAGCAAAAGCAGTGATCAGAGGCCAATTTATAGCAATAAATGCACACATCAAAAAAGAAGGCAGAGCCAAAATGAACACTTTAAACCAATATCTCCAACAATTAGAAAAAGAACAGCAAGAAAAGCCTACAGTCACCAGAAGAAAAGAAATAATCAAGATTCTAGCAGAAATCAATGAAACAGAAAATAGAAAGTCTATAGAAAAAAATCAACAAGACCAGAAGATGGTTTTTTGAAAATATCAATAAAATTGACAAACCACTGGCAAATTTAAAAAAGGAAAAGAGGTAGAGAATACAAATACATGAATACTAAACAAAATGGGTGGCATCACAACAGGGCCAACTGAAATCAAAAGGATAATATCAGGAAACTATGAAGAACTGTACTAAAACAAATTGGAAAATCTGGAAGAGATGGACAAATTTATAGAAATACACCACTTATCTAAATTAACACAGATTGATGTGGAAAAGTTGAACAGGCCCATCACAAAAGAAGAAATTGAACAGGTCATAAAAAAATTACCAACTAAAAGAAGTCCTGGCCCAGACGGCTTCACTGGAGAATTCTACAAAACTTTCAGAGAAGAACTGATACCAATCCTACTCAAACTATTTCAAAACACAGAAAAGAATGGAATCCTCCCTAACTCATTGTATGAAGCAAGCATAAACTTGATACCAAAACAAGGCAAAGACATCACTCAAAAGGAAAACTACAGACCAATATCCCTTATGAATATAGATGCAAAAATCTTCAACAAAATCCTAACCAATAGATTGCAACAGTATATCAAGAAAATCATTCATCATAATCAAGTGGGGTTCA
>NW_006921920.1:1689606-1690998 GCF_000298275.1 Orycteropus afer afer | reverse complement strand
GAATACTATGCAATGCTAAAGAATAATGTAGAATCTGCAAAACACTGCATAACGTGGATGAACTTGGAGGACAATATACTGAGTGAAATAAATCAATCACAAAAGGACAAATATTGTATAAGTTTGTTATTGTAAAAGTTAAGGAAAGGTTAATCTATAGAATGAAATTTTCTTTGTTTGTTACCAGAGGTGGGACGGGAGGGGAGGGAACGCTGTTAGATAGATAAAGGTAAATATTGATTTCGGTGAAGAGAAGGGCAATGTACCAAATGTGAGTAGCCAATATGGCAGCATTGAGGATGAAAAAGACATAGAGAGGTACACAGGTGGTACAGACAGTAAATATGAACCCTTTTGCACATACAGTACTTCATTGTCAGTGAAGGCAAACATGTATATGTGGGTGGATAGTTGGGTGGACAGGCTGAACTACTAGATATGTCTATGAAATGGGGAGCATATCCAAGAAAATATATAAAGTTGGCATACAATGGTCCTGTAAGTTTATGTGAATGATCAGAATTCCCAGGTGTATAGTAGAGCTGACAAGGGGTAAGTTTGTGGTCACTGTTTGGTCACAGCCAGCTACCCAGAGGGACCGAGTAGTTGATCCTGCGGGCTTGGGACCATAATCACAGAAGACATCAAGCTCAATTGGCATAACATACTATACAAAACATTGTTCCAGTTCCTACTTTGGCGAGTAGTGACTGGGATCTTAAAAGCTAGCCAGCTGCCATCTAGATGCAACGATGGGTCTCTCCTCTTCCAGAGCAAAGAAGAATGAAAAAACAAATTTCATGGAAACAATTAGACCTAGTGACTGGTACACCATCTGATCTGCAGCCTGTATGACTATGAGACCAGAAGAACTAGATGGTGCCTGGCTACCACTGTCATCCACTTGGAAGGGGATATATGTAGGAGATCCTTGATAGGGAAGAAGAACAATGTGGAACAAAACTCAAAATCATTTGGAGAAAAAAAAAAAAGTTAGGGGGACCAGGTTTGCTGATCTGATAGAGCCTGGTGGAACCACTGAGACTATGGCCCCTAGCTGCCCTTCAGTTCTGGAATTGAACCAAAACTTGTGGTTTCCAGCCAAACAAAATACAGGCATACAAGTTGAACATCTTCCTCAGGTAGATACACTCCTTTGAGAGAACAATCATGGGAGAAAGAAGGGCTGCTTATGCACAGGGAGACAGCTCAGGGGGTAGGAGTGCATGGAGGGATTCACAGTGGGGAGAGGTAACTATGGGGAGGAAGTGGGAGGGAAGCTGTTGCATTGTGGTAAACTGTGGTCAATATCATGAGACAAAGTGTATGTGAACTGCTGTATGGAGAGTGAATTTTCTCTGTAAATCTTCACCCAAATCACAATTTAAAAAA
>NW_006921920.1:1685966-1689506 GCF_000298275.1 Orycteropus afer afer | reverse complement strand
TTCTGTATCCTTCCCTTCAAGGCTCAGGGGTCCACCATTATCTTCTGTGTCTGTGTTAATTGGTTTCCCTTTTTTTTGTTGAAGAGGGTCTGTGCAATCCTTCTGCCTAGTCCGCCTTCTTGCCGGAACTCCCCCCCCAAAATTCTTGGGGGGTACTAATGGTTTAAACTTTGTTGCTAATCTAAAGGTTGTTGATTTGAACTCACTCAGAACTGATTCAGAAGAAGAGCCCCCGTGATCTGCCTCCATAATGAAACAAAGAAAAAAAAAATTCATTTTTTTGTCCAGTAGTAGGTTTACATCCAACTGTATCAGCAAGAAAGAATCAAAATCAGACTTCTGGTAAGATGGAGGAATAGGCAGACAAGCTACACAGACCCTCTTCAACAAAGAAAAGGAAAACCAATTGACAGAAATACAGAAAATAACTCTGGAGCCCTGAGCTTTGAAAGGAACTATACAGAAGTGAGTTAGGCACCAAGTAGTGGAAAAACCTGAATGAAACCTGTGAGTACAGAGATGGTCAGAGCTGCAGACTGTCAGCTACTCTGATGGGGCCAACAGACTGAATATTTTAGGTGGTGCTGTGAAGTGACAATTGACCTATAGATTATCCCTGGTCACTAAGGCCTTCAGGGATGACTGCTCTAGTGGCCTAGGACTAGGAATGGAAACAGCAAGGAGGGAGACAACCTGAGCTAATGACTTTCTGGTGTCCAGAGGGTAGAGCCATTTTGGATATTTAAAGTGACTGGAGGTGCAGCCATTTTGAATTTTTACAAGTCGCAGCCATTTTGGATATTTAAAGTGATAGCATTCTTGTTCAGATTCCAGGGACCAAAGACTAGGCTCTATTTCCCAAGGTCAGAAGGGACATACAAGAGGCTGACAACAGGAAAGGAGAAGGTGGTAAGTGTATGACTGTTGTCAACTAGAGAACAGAAGAGCACAGCACAGTACCCTGCTTACATAGATAACATACAAACAAAATAAAGAAAACAAAAATTGTGAGCAAGTCACTCCAACATACAATCACCAATTAAATATAAACACAAAAATGTCACAATGCCTTGGAGACAACAGAGAATCACAGTCCACACAAACAAGCAAGATTAAAAAAGAGAAACAAGAGACCAGGGTACAGAACCAAAACACATCCCTGAGGAAGATGCAGCATTGGAACTCCCTGGTAAGGAATTCAAAAGAATTATATTTAGGGATCTTCAATGAATTGAGAGACAGATCAAGGAAAACACTGACAAAATTGAAGAAAACACAGAGAAAATCCTACAACAATTTCAAAAGACAATACAAGAATAAAATGACAAAATAAATGAAAAATTAGAAATGACATAAAATCTATACACAGAAATCCAGAAGATTAATACTAAATTTTCAGAAATAGATAAGAAATTGCATGGGTAAAGGAGTAGAATTGAATCAATGGAAGACAGAAGTGGGAATAATGAAGGCAAATAACTGAACATTTCTTTGGAAAGGGATAAATCAGAAAAAAGATCAAAACAAAATGAAGGAAGCTTAAGGTTCATGTGGGATAGCATCAAAAGGAATAACCTACGTGCAATCGGAATTCCAGAAGAGGAAGAGACGAATAAAACTATAGTGAAAACTGTAGAAATTTGTTGGAAGAGAATTTTCCTGGTATGATGAGAGGTGATAATATATCCATTCAGGAAGTCCAATAAACCCCAAACAGGATAGAACCCAAAAGAAAATCACCAAGACATATCATCATCAAACTCACCGAAACCAAAGACAAAGAAAGAATCACGAGAGCAGCATGGGAAAAAGAAAAAGTTACCTACAAAGGGCAACAAATAAGACTAAGCTCAGATTTCTTGGCAAAAACCATGCAGGAGAGAAGACAATGGCATGGTATATATAAAACCCTGAGAGAGAAAAATTTCCAACCAAGAATTATGTACTCAGCAAAATTGTCCCTCAAATATTATGGTGCAATTAAGACATTTTTACATAAGCAGAAATTAAGGGAATTTGTTAAAACCAGATCAGCCTTACAAGAGATGCTAAAGGGAGAACTTTGGACAGAGAAGCAACCACAGCCAACAACTGATCATTAATACACACGATTATGTAACCAAGAAACCAACCCAGCTATGGAAGTATCCAAAGCAAATAAGTCTACAAGATTATAAACAGGGAACCAGAGACATCAATTGACAAATGAGGACAACTACAAACCAAAAAGAGGGAAAAAACTGTGTCATTACAGAACTTCTAGATGGTAGGGAAGTCAAGACAACTACAAGATAGAACAGACTGTTCTAAACTTGGGAAGAAAACTATAAATCAGAAGGTAACCTCAAAGAAAAATGATAAACCTTCACATCAATATAAAAAACAGGACTAGCATAAATATTCAGCAAATACTACAACAATAAAATGAAGGAAGTGATAGCACTATTCATAAACAAAAAGAGCTCAGAAAATTATAGGGAACAAAGAAATCAACACCACAAAAAAAGCACATAACAAAATAACAGCAACAAATTCTTATTTGCCAATAATTACATATCTGGCAAGGGACTTAACTCTAAGATTTATAGAAAACTCCAATGCCTCAACACTAAAGGAATTAATAATCCAATTGAAAAATGGGCAGAAGATATGAATAAACACCTCACCAAAGAGGATATTCAGGTGACCAGGTAATATCTGAGGAGATGCTTGCAGTCATTGGCCATTGGAGAAGGGTAAATCAAAACAATGAGATACCGTTTCACCCCAGCACTGATGGCAAAGTTTAATGAGACAGAAAATAACAAATGCTGGCAGGGATGTGGAGAGATTGGAATTCTCATACACTGCTGGTGGGACTGTGAAGTGATACACCCACCGTGGAAAGCAATATGGCTATTCCTTAGAAAGCTGGAAATAGAGATACCATTTGACCCAGGAATCCCATTACTAGTATATGTCCTGGAGAGGTGAAGGCCAGGACAGGAACAGATATATGCACATCCATGTTCATTGCAGCACTAGTTACAATAGCGAAAGGATGGAAACAATCTACATGCCCATCAGCAGAAGAGTGGATAACCAAACTATGGTGCATACACATAATGGAGTGCTATGCAGCACTAAAGAATAATGTAAAGTCTGCAAAACACCACATGATATGGATGAACTTGGAGGACATTACACTGAGTGAAATGGGTCAATCACAGAAGAACAATTATAGTATTAGTCCGTTGTTGTGGAGGGTCAAGGAAAGTTTTCTATATGGAGGAAAACATTCTTTGTTGGTTTCCAGGGGTGGAATTGTAGGGGAGGGAGCACTGAAAAAAAAAAAAATGCATTTACCATGTCATTTAGTTTTGTATATTTCACTGTAATTAAATTATATTTCAATAAAATGTATTAAAAAAAAAAAAAAGCCAGACTAACTGGACCAGTTGAGACCAGAAGAGTCATCACCCAAGACTATCACCCTGAGACATTCTTTAATCCTTGAACTGAAACTATACCCTACACTTCCAGTGAAATAGCAGAGTGACA
>NW_006921920.1:1679578-1680816 GCF_000298275.1 Orycteropus afer afer | reverse complement strand
TGTTTCTCTTCAATTTGAGTGGTGCCACATCAGCAAATGGAGGTCTTGAAAGCTTTACCTTATCCATATGAGTAAGGCTGGGTTTACTCAGATGGTGCAGCTCTTTCCCAGTCCTATTTTGACAGTCTTCTAACCTAACCGGCTGATTGCTCCTCTGTCCAGGTTCCTAGCCTTTAATCCCCTTTCTCCTGCTCTTCCATCTTGCTGCTTTGGGCATGCCTGGTTCACTCTCCTCACCTGGACCCCTGTGGCTGACGGCTCCTCTGTTTGTTTTCTTGGCTTTTAATCACTTTTTCCCCATTCTTCCACCTTGCTGCTTTGGATGTTCCTGAGTTCCCTCTCCTCACCTGGATCCCTGAGGCTGACTGCCCCTCTGTCTGGGTTCCTGGCTTTTAATCCCTTTTCTCCCACTCTCCCACCCTGCTGCTTTGGGCTTGTCTGTATTCTCTCTCCTTGTCTGGATCCCTGCACTTGACTGTTCCTCTTTCCAAGTTCCTAGCTTTTAATCCCCTTTCTCCAGCTCTCCCACCCTGCTGATTTGGGCAGGCCTGGGTTTCCTCTTCTCACCTGGACCCTGCGGCTGACTGCTCCTCTGTCCTGGTGTCTGGGCATTTTAATCCCTTTTTTCCACTTTCCCACCTTGCTGCTTTGGGCATGCCTGAGTTTCCTCTCCTCACCTGGATCCCTGAGTCTGACTACCCCTCTAACCAGGTTCCTGGCTTTTAATCCCCTTTCTCCTGCTCTCCTGTCCTGCTGGTTTGGGCGTGCCTGGGTTCTCTCTACTCACCTGGACCCCTGTGGCTAACTGCATCAAAATATTATAATAATTATTATTATTACTCTTAAAAGTGTTTTAGTTTATCTGGAAGTGTTTTCTTAATAGTTGTTTATGCATAGAACAGTACATTATATACTATACCCTAAGATAAACATTTGATTAACTTATGTTAGATACAAACAATACTGAACTGTTCCAACTTGTGTGCAAATTCAACTTAAAGACAGATTTAGGAATGCAAAATAAAAACTCAGTGCTCTCAAGTCGATTTGACTGATAACAACCCCTCCTTGGGTTCCTGAGGCGATATCTCTATGGAAATAGATTGCCCAATCTTCCTTCTGAGGAGTGACTAGTGGGTTTGAGCAATCAGCCTTCTGGCCAGCAGGCAAATGCCTTAAGCACTATGCCAGCAGACTTCCTATTCATTCATAATCCAGGGATTGCCTGAATATTACGA
>NW_006921920.1:1676308-1679478 GCF_000298275.1 Orycteropus afer afer | reverse complement strand
GAACTGCTGTATGGAGAGTGAATTTTCTCTGTAAATCTTCACCCAAATCACAATTTAAAAAACAAAAAAAAAAAAAGAAAAAGAAATTGATAGCAATAATGGTGGCAAAACTTGTAAAAATATTATCAATGTCCCTGAGCTATATGTAGTAATTGAAAATTGTTATGTTGGCAAATGTCTTCTTGTGTATGTTTTCACCATGATAAAAATAAGTAATTAAAAATTAAAAAAAAAAATTAAAAATCCTCAAAAAGTATCCACTTTAAAGTGTTAAAAGCAAAGATTTTACTTTCAAGACCAAGGTATGCAACCTCACATGCATGTGACAACTGAACAATGAATTAGGAATACTGAAGAAAAATTGGTGCATTTGAATTATGGTGTTAGTGAAGAATATTGAATATAACATGGACTGCCCTAAGAACAAAAAAATGAAATATAGCTGGAATGCTCCTAAGATGCAAGGATGGCAAGACTTCACCTCTTGTACTTTGTTCATGGTATCAGGAAGACCTGTTCCTGGGGAAGGATATCATGCTTTGTAAATTAGTGAGTTAGTGAAAAAGGGGAAGACCCTCAACAAGATCAATTGACACAGTGTCTGCAACAATGGGCTCAAGCATAGCAATGATTATGAGCATGGTGCTGGACAGTACAGTGTTTTGCTTTGTTGTACTGAGGGTCGCTATGATTGGGAATTGATTCAACAGCACCTAAGAATAACAGTCACTGCTGAACCATCTAGGAGCTGGAACTATGCATCACTCTTCCAGGTCATTAACTGGATAGTCACATAATATAAAGAAAGATTTCAAGAATTTTGGAAATACAACAAAGCAAAGTTCACAGACTCATTTTCTTTGTTGTGGAATATGTGGACTATTCTTTTCTTCTGAAAAGTGTGGGATATAGTTAAAATCCTAGTACATGCATCCACTAGAAATTCTATAATCCAGTTCATCTCACTCTGCTAAAATGTCACACACTAATTTTATATCAATCACTAATATTACAGTCATATTTAAAAATAATTTAAATTATGGATCAGTAAGATATGCACACACACATATCTCTAGCTACCTATTTATCTACACATGCAAATACAAAATTCACATATCCCTTTAAAATGCATCGGTAAGTTGAAGAAGGAGTGACACAAATTATCCATGTTTAGGGCAATCACATGCCTTAATCCAGCCCTAATTATTGAACACATTTATCAGAGATTCTAAGAAGAATCATGGTCAAAAGGGGGGAAATGCAGAACAGAATTTTAAGTTCTCATGGGATACAGAATTTCTAGAGCCAGTGAGGCTGGATGAACTCCCATAGCTATTGCACTGTGATAATCTGTAAACCTTAACCTAAAATATCTCCCTACAATCTTCTTTATATCAAACAATAGTTTAGCTTAATTAGTAGAGTATTTGCCTTGAGCATTGCGGTAGCTAAGCTAATGAGTTAACTTGGTAGGGCCTAGTTTTGAGTGGCTGAGCAGTTGGATGTAGGTATTTCCCATGGTGAGACTGGTAATCAGCCCCATGGTGAGTAGCTGACTAGTTACCTTAGGAATGTTGTCTGCTTCCAGTATATAAGGAGAATCACTGAGAAAGACTGCAGCTTTTTTGCATTCTTGGACCCTTCATATAGCCAAGTCTTCATTCAGCAGCCTGCCACGTTCTACCGATCTTGCGACTTTGTGTGTACTTAAATTTGTGGCCTGCCATATTGTTTGATAATCTTGAGACTGTGCTTTTTTTACCTGTTTACCCTGGGTTTGTAAGCCTCAGCAGTTAGCAGCTGCCTGAGTTAAGAAAAGTCTCCAGCTTCAGGAGGCCAGGAGCAAGAGGCAGATCTGAAGCCCAAGTTCTGCCCTCCCATAGAGCTGACACTTTGAACTTGGACTTTAGCCTCCTAAACTGTAAGAAAATAAACTCCTGTTTGTGATATTTGTGATATTTTCTTTTAGAGCAGCACTAGGTAACTAAAACAAGCATGGTGCTCTTTTAACATCTCTATATTGGATCAAACTGACAACAGTAATTCAAAAGAGAAAATAGAAAAACTAAGGAGTGGTGAATTTATGCTAATGGAGAGGAACAATTTGAAAAAGGAGGATGAGAATGGTTGAACAGCTTGAAGAAATTAATCAATATCACTGAAAATACATGGAACAATGGTTCAACTGGTGAATATTGTGTTGTGTATAATTTCAACAAATGAAATGAAAAATAGAAGTAATATGCATTTGAAGAAAACTGACGCAGTTGTAGGCAATAACAGTTTAAAATAATAATATGTTTTTCAAGGATTTCAAGGTACATGGGCCAAATTATTTGTATTTCCAGTCACATTATACATGTAAACAATTGTATTTTAATAATAAAACACTTTAGAAGGCTAGTTGTAAGTGCAGGCACACATCCTACTTAATAAAACCACTTCAAGGATCTCTGCTAATGAAAGGTTAATTTTTGCTTTTAGTCAAAAACCACACAAAAGCACACACCCCTATCAAAACATGATTATAAAAGCACTTTGGCTCTGAATTTAAAATGTGAAATTGGAGATTAATCAGCACAGATACTGCTGAATATAATAGAGAATAACCTTTGTAGAGTGGCTTATTCTCATCTCCTACAGTCCCTAGTAATGAATGCTGACTGAAGTGCTTAATCAGTCAGGCTGGCTCGGGAGGCAGAGCACTTGATCAGACTAGGTGAACAGGGTGATAGAGGTGGGAACAGGGATAGAGATCAACACAGAGATAGAATACAGAGTGTGCATAACCAACTAAAATATCAGAGAAATAGACTTTCAAAACTAGAACTTAAAAACAATGATTTTGAGTTAATATTAAGGTTCACAATATTTTTAGAAAAAAAAAAAATACCTTAATACAATAAGCAATGAATTAGAAGTCAGGGCATAATTTAATTGTAACCTTTAGTTGCTAAGTGATCTTGAAATGAACCTTTCTATATCTTAAATTCCTCATTTGTCTAATTGCAAGTTATGACAACTATGAGTTTAAACAGATTACCTGTAAGCCCCCCAAAATTCTTTTTTTTTCTTTAATTTTATTTTGATTTGGGTGAAGATTTACAGAGTAAATTCACTTTTCATACAGCAGTTCACATATACTTTGTCTCATGTCATTGACCAAAATT
>NW_006921920.1:1665606-1669333 GCF_000298275.1 Orycteropus afer afer | reverse complement strand
AAAAAAAAAAAAAAAGAAGTGAGAGCCAGGACAAGAATAGATACATACACACCCATGTTCATCACAACACTATTAATAAGAGCAAAAAGATGTAAACAAACTCGGTGCCCATAAACAGAAGAATGTACATCCAAACTATGGTACATACATACAATGGAATACTATGCAACACTAAAGAATACTGTAGAATCTGCAAAATGCCATGTAATGGGTATGAAATTGGAAGACAATGTGCTGAGTGAAACAAGTCAATCACAGAAAGACAAATATTGTATTAGTTTATTATTGTAAAAAGTCATGGAATGGTTTATATACGGAAGGAACATTTCTTTGTTGGTTACCAGGGGTGGAAGGGAGGGAATGGAACACTGAAAAAATAAAATAAATGAATTAAAAGAAAATAAAAAAATAAGAAAAAATAATCAAAATTCAAAATTACCTGATTTGTTTTTTGTAATAATCAATACATTTTTTTACAGAGCAATTTTTTTTTTATTATATTCCTCAAAGGAGAAAAGAGGAACTGTTTAATGTTTAGGAATTGATTTAAAAATTTAAAAAAAGGAAGAAAAGAATAAATATACTGCTTTTCGTTAATCAGTAGGCACTACTATTTTTCATTTAGAAAATGATAAACAAGTTTCAAACAAAGTTTAAGCCTAGCTTCCTCTTCAAATATAGAACAGCAAAAAGTATATGGTTTTCTGCATCTTCTGAATTTTTTGCTATATTAAACTAAGTAAAGACCACTGATGCCTTAAAACAACTTTAGAACAAAAACAAAACATATACTGATTATAAGTATTAACTCTTTCTAGATGAGTATAAATGCCAAAGATTCAAAGAGTTTCATTTGTCTTCTCTCTTGAAAACTCTTAAAAGTCATCTTTGGTTCATAGATCAAAATTATTGCTCCTTGTTACAACAGACAAAATAATTTGTTTATGAATAAAAGCATATTTTAAAAGCCAGACGATTAGTTATGTAATACCTCAGTGCTTGCAATTATTTGCCTAGAAAATTAGGGCAGAACATGAGCAAATACAACAACAACAAAAATTCAGTAGCTTTTATAGTTTTAACAATCATCTATTAGAATACGCCAATATCTATGGATGATATTGGTTATGAAGTGATCATAAATTGTTTTTAATTTAGTTTCATTAAATATTTAATATATATGTAAATGAATAAGTATAACATATGGTAGGTTAATGGAAAATGATTTTTCATTGAATAAACCTTCGAGAGCCAGGACTTGACAAAATTGAATTGCTTTTCTGGGTCTCAAAGAATAGTATTGTATTCTATTCAACTTAACATACACACTGAGAATGTCACAAAAGCTAAAACAGAAGGAAGATGAAGACGGGAGCCATGCAGGTTTTCAATCTCTTCAAATCCCCCACAAAATAGCGGGACTGATAAATGTTATATTAGAAAATATAAAACATTTACAATGGTAACAAAGCAAAAAGTAGGAAAGTAGCCCCACACATCTCAAAATGCATTTGGAGGGGATAAAGAAAACAAAACAAAGTCTGTATCAGTATAAATATAGGAGATAACAGAGGGAAATTGATAAACATATGACAGAGTTGAGAATAGTAAAATGAAACAAACTCTCTGGAAAGAACAGTGGGCTAATTTGGAAATAAAAGCTAGAACGTGGAGGGCTTTCTGTCCACTTTAATTAACAGGTGAGTGGAAGAAGTCTCTGCTTTCTGAAGGAGCATGGACAGCCTGAGTCTCTCAACATGCCAGACTAACTAATCCAAGCTCCTTCCAGGATGTAGACCTGAAATGGAGAGAAAGCTTTGGATATATTCCTGTTGGAAAGGATAAGGAAAATAGGGACAAAAACAAGGGATGGCATAGAAATGTGCTTAGCATCATTAGCCATCATTCTTAGGTGTCATGTCTTCAGAAAACATGGCTCTATCTTTTAGAAGAATTGATAAAGGGAGCAGGAGGAGAAGGAGCTCTAAAGGCAGGAATCTAGAAAAGCAATCATCTGTACACTCCTTCCTAAAAGTTCAAGGGGGAAATATATAAGTAGAAATGAAGAAGAGAAGGAAGTTAAAAAAAATCACTTCCATTTAAAACTATTATAAGACAATATTGAAAATACAAGAAGATATAACCATAAACAGATGAAAACTATAAAATAATATTTTTAAATGTGCTGAAAAAAAAATAAGTCCATTACGGGACTTATCTAAATATAAGTGGGATTAGGAAAACCGGGAAATTAAGGGATAAAGTTCTAGAAAGAAATATGACTAAAATATTTTCTTTTCAAAAATAAAAACAAACAAACAAAATAATAAAACAAATGTAAATGTAAATGGACTTTAAGGGCAATAGAAGTTGGAAAGAGGAAAAAAAAATTGAAAAATTGAAAAAAAAATGACTTTCCTTTAATGCAAACCTAGAGACTTTGAACAGGAAGAGACAAAATGGCATCTTGCCTCACTCTGAACTCCTTCCACAGCAGCAGATGAGTGCCCCCTCCACCTACCCAGCCCTGGACCCCACAACATCTGCCTTGAACTGAGCACAACAGGCAATGGTGGTATGCAGGACACACAGGGTAGGCTGTGGTATGGCACATCCAACAGTATAGATCTGGTGCAGGTTTTGTCTGAGGCTGGCAGGGCCACTAGCCAGCCAAGTGGCTGAAGGCACAGAACCTGGCTTCACTCTGCATTGCCCGGCAGATAACTATTTCAGTATTTCCTGCAGTTATCCATTGCACAATGACCCTGGACCTTGGCTAAAAACCTCTTGTCCCCAGACCCAGCTTGGCACAGACTTACCATGGCCATATTTCAAATCCTGGGTCATGCTGCCCAAGCTGAGCATCAGACTCCAAGGAATGGAGGGGAGGGAGAGCCTGGGCATAAGAAGGACCACATCCCAGCTGCTACAGCCAGAGGAGGATGTGAGGCCAAGCGTGGCCAGCTACTGCCAAGTGGAAGATGGAACTCCTCGCAGACTACCCTGCTAGCAACATTCAACAGTTCATAATAACAAAAGGTGTTATTTTGCTACTTGCATCAAAATATTGTTATTGTTGTTGTTGCTAGGTGCAGTTGAGTCATTTCTGACTCATAGGGACCCCATGCTCAGCAGAAAAAAACACCCTCCCAATCCTGCATCAGCTCCATGATCCCTGCTATACTTGAGCCCATCATCACAGCCACCTTTTCAATCCATCTTGTTGAAGGCCTCCCCCTCTTTCATCAACCCTCCACCCTACCAAGCATGACATTCTTCTCCAGGGGATGGTCCTTTCTGACAACATGATCAAAATAGGCGAGACAAAGTCTGGCCATTCTCACTTTCAAGGAGCATTTCGGGTGCACTTCCTCCAGGACAGATCTGTTAGTTCTTTTAGCAGTCCATGCTAGTTTCAGCATTCTTCGCCAGCACCACAACTCAAAAGCATCAACTTTTCTTCGGTCTTCCTTATTCATTGTGAAGCTCTCACATGCATACAAGGTAGTCTGAAATATCATGGCCTGTGTCAGGCACACCTTAGTCCTCAAGGAGACATCCTTGCCTCTCAGCACTTGAAACAATTCCTTCACGGTTGACTTTGCCAATGCTACACGTTGTCTAAAGTCCTGACTGCTGCTTCCATTGGCATCGATTGTAGAACCAAGCAATGTGACTTATTTGACAACCTCAATCTTCTCTCCATTTATTGTGATGCTGCTCATTG
>NW_006921920.1:1642633-1662535 GCF_000298275.1 Orycteropus afer afer | reverse complement strand
AAAAAAAAAAAAAAATGCATGTTTGAATGAACATTTGGTTCCTTTGAAAATTGACCATAAATAATGAACACCAGAGCATATTCCAATTAAAATATTAGATTTTAAATAAAAAGAAAACAAGTCTTTCAGCATTGAAACACAAATTATGCATGCCAAATGTGGATGGAGGATGAGAGAGAGATTTGGTGTTTCTATTGTCACATTTCATACCAGAGTGAAATAAAATAGCACATTTAAGATGTACATGAAAAGAAAATGTGAGTTAAGGTATTGTACTGGGTAAAGTTGACTTTAAAGCAAAATGGTCATGACCAACTGCTTTTCCTAGCTAAGAATTCAATGAAGTGTTCCCATGAACAAAAGTATTAAAAAAGACAAAAGTATTAAACTATAATTACAAATCTAAGTTAATGAGCACATAACATATAAATAAGACACTTGTGACAACAGCATAAAGTGAGAGTGGCTGAGTTTCGCAGGAGCTGAATTGTTGTACGCTATTGAAGTTATGATAGTGTCCATACAAATGAGACTTCTATAAATGTAACATGTTAATTATATTCTTCAGAGTAACCATTAAGAAAATAACTAAAAAATATAAAGAAAATGAAATGAGCAGAGAATGAAAATGAGATACATGAGACAAATGAACAAAAAAGGCAGTATTGGAATAATTGAGGAAAAAAATGTCACAAGATGTTGTCAAGGATTGAATTGTGTCCCCAAAATATGTGTCCCCAAAACTATGTGTCAACTTTGTTGGACCATGATTCTTAGTGGCTTGGTAATGAAGTAAAGATATAATATGGCAGTTATTTAATGATGTAATTATCCCTCTTGATGTGAATGGATGTGATAAACCCTGATCTAATATGAGAAAATTAGGGTAAGATGCAACACCCTTAACTAGGAAATAGCCCTGATCTGGTGTAAGAGGAGGTTTCCTTGGGGAGTATATCAACTTTAATATGAAAGGGGAGAGAAGTAAACAAAGAAGGAGAGACCTACTACTGTCAAGAAAGAAGGATCATGGTATGGAGTACATCCTTTAGATCCAGGATCACTGCATTATGAAATTTCTAGGACCAGGAGACTAGGAAAGAGAAACTATTTTCTTGAAGGTAGCATTCTGAATTTGGACTTCTAGTGTCCTAACCTGGGAGAGAAAAAGACATTATTTTTTTTGAAAAAAAGGCAGAAGTAAGTACTTCCTGATTCATAATCACTTTAGAGATAAATGGGTAAAACTCACCATTTTAAAGACAGACAAAAAAAAAAAAAAAAAACTGCCATCAATTCAGATCCGACTTAGTCAATTCTTGAAGAACATATAACAATTATAAACATATATCACATACCAGTGAAAGCCAAAAATATATGAAGCAAACTTTGATGAAATTGAATTCTATACCAATAGGTAAGGATTTAAAGGACTGGAACAACACTGTAAAATAATTAGAGCCAACAGACATACACGAAACACTGACTCAACAACAGCAGCAGAAGACACATTTTCCTTAAGTACACATGTGACAGTCTTCTGGATCTGGATATATCTTATGCTAAAAAGTACAAAAGAAGTTGCTATATATATATATAATACCACAAAAACAGTGCCTAAGGCACTTGATTGCTAACCAGAAGGCTGGTGGTTCAAACCCCCAGCTACTCCTGGGAAGGAAGGTTGGGCAATCTACTTCTACTTCTGTAGTGATACTGCCTCGGAAACCCAAAGAGGATTCACTGAGTTGGATCCAACTCAATGACACATAACAACAACAACAATGACCAAAATGGGATGAAGCTAAAAATCAACACCAGAAGAAAAACTGAAATTTTCAAAAATGTCTAGAAATTAAATAACAAACTACTCAACAGCCAATGGATCAAAGAAGAATTCAGAAGAATAATTTTAAAAAAAATTGATATGTCTGTTAAAGAAAACACAGCATATCAAAATTTGTGGGATGCAGAGTAATTATGCTTACAGGGAAATTTAAAGTTGTAAATGGCTACAGTATAAAATAATAAATGTCTAAAATCAATAACCAAATTTTATAACTCCAGGAGTAGGAAAAGAATGAAATAAACACAGCTGAGGAAAGTGATTAATGGAAATTACAATAGAAATAAACAGAATAGAAAATAGAAAAACAAGAGAACCAATGAAATTATAAAGTCGATTATTAGAAGAGTAACAAAATTTACAAAACTTAACTAAACCAAGAAAAAACAAAGAAAAATTGTAAAAGTACAAATAAATAAAATTAGATATGAAAATCAAAAAAGTCATTACTAATGAACTAACAATAATAAAAATGATTATAAGAGTATACTATTTATGAACAAAGGAGCTCTGGTAGCATAGTGCCTAAGTCACTTGACTGCTAACCAGAAGGCTGGCAGTTCAAACCCACCAGTCACTCCTTGGAAGGAAGACGGGGGCAATCTACCATAGAGATACTGCCTCGGCAACCCAAGGAGTGGTCACTATGAGTCAGGGCCAACTCAACTGCACATAACAACAGCAATAACAATTTATGAACAAACAAATGCTAAAAATTGTTGCTGTTAGGTGCCATGGGGTTGGTTCTGACTCATAGTGACTCTGTGTAAAACAATGAAACACTGCCTGTGCCATGTTCAATATCTTTGCTTTGTTTGAGCCAATTGTTGCAGCCAATTTGTCAATCCACCTCATTGAGGGTCTTCCCCTCCTTTATTGATGCTCTACTTTACCAAGCATGATGAGGTGGATTCCGGGAACTGGTCCCTCCTAATAAGATGTCCAAAGTATGTGAGATGAAGTCATGCCATTCTCACATTTAAGGAACATTTTGGTTGTACTCCTTCCATGACAGATTTGTTCTTTCTTCTGGCAGTCTGTGATATATTTAATATTATTCACCAGCATCACAATTCAAAGGCCTCAATTCTTCAATCTTCTTCATTCATTGTCCAACTGTCATGCGATATGAGGTGATTGGCAAGCTCATGACTTGGGTCAGGCATACCTAAATCCTTAAAATAACATCTTTGCATTTTAATACTTTAAAGAAGTCTTTTGCAGCAGATTTGGCCAATGCAATATCTTGCTTGATATCTTGATTTCTGCTTCCATGGACATTGTTTATGGATCCACATAAAACAAAAATTATGTACCCTAATTTAAATACAAGCAGCTCCTCTAGGGGATCTTATTTATTAACATGTTGTTGTTATGTGCCATCAAGTTGGACCCAACTCACTAGCGACCCCTCCTTGGGTTTCTAAGGCAGTATCACTATGGAAGTAGATTGCCCAAACTTCCTTCTGAGCAGTGGCTGGTGGGTTTGAACCACTAGCCTTCTGGTTAGCAGTCAAGTGTCTTAGGCACTACGCTACCAGGGCTCACATTTATAAACATATTAGGATTATAATGTTTAGAAAGGAAACGGTTATATAACTAGATCCTCATTTATGCTCACTTGGGCCATATGGATGAAAGAAAACTACAAGCCTACTAATTCAACTCTTAGAAAGAAAAATATTTATAAAAATCTATGCATGCATAAAATATATTCTTATAAATATAATCAGCAACAAAAATAACTAAAAGATCTAGAACTGATTAAAGTTATGTCACTGCTGATTTACTATCAGGAAGACTTATCAGCCTTCAGACATTCTGTGGATGCCAAAAATACTCTTTAGTGATTAAAAAAAAAAAAAAAAAGTGGTAAGGAAAATACACCATGTATTTGAATATAAACACAGAAATATTATCTTTGTATGGATAAAACCTGAGAATTATGGGACATTAAAATGGAAAGCTGTATTCTTTGTAGTTCTGCAGTAAATGTCATTATTGTTATTTTTATTGTTTGTTAGCATAGTGATGGACCTTCAGAAAATGTTGGGGATGAAATTCCAAAAGTCTACATATTTTTAACAATTTCTCATATGCTTCTCTAATCTATTCTTTTAAACATTTTGTCAAGGATGTTGTTTTTCTATTTATCTGACTTAAAATCACTCACTTGAGTTTGGCATGTAGTATCTCATATTCTGTCTCAGAAAAAAGTAACCAAGTTCATCACTTTCTACGACTCTGACTATTTCTAAGTGACAATAATGGAAGCAGCATATTGAGTGACTTTAATCAGATTCCAACCAAACCCCGAAGTATGGCAAACAACTGAGCAGTGATTTTGTCCTAAGTCACATGCCATACTTGTAATTTCCCTGGTTCTTTAATGTCCGTACAAGGAATTGGAGTTTGAAAAGTTTTTTTTTTTGTTTTCAAGTCTTGCCTTTCTCTGTGGCATACAGTCAATATGTGCTAAGCCTGGTGACTCTATCTCATGGATGCTTGCATTCACCATATATACCAAAGACCAAAAACAAACTCACTGCCATCGAGTCAATCGCAACTCATAGCAACCCCTCTTTGGGTTTTTGAGGCAGCATCTCTACGGAAGTAGATTGCCCAATCTTCCTTCCAAGGAGTGGCTGGTGGTTCTGTTTAGCAGTCAAATGCCTTAGGCACTATGGCACCAGAGATCCCTCACAATATATACAGACACATATATTGGTTTGTGATTATGTTCCAACCAACCTGTAAAGCACTGAAGACAAAGTACTAAGAGATGGTGCTGACCTTGTAGGCTGCAGGGTCTCTTCAATCCAATATCTGCAACCCAAATTCTTAAAAAAATCACCATCCACATTTCTATTCTTCTCACTGGGAACATAACTACAGCCTATATTACAGAATATATTTCTGCATTTTCAATGATAACAAGCTCTTGGTGTTTAATTCACAAATCTTTATTAAGATCCATTTCTTGAATACGAAGCTATTTGTAAAACTTTGGTAGGGAACAGTGCACAGCACAGCTTTCTGTTTTCCTATTTCTTGTGCTTTCATAATTATTTATTTATTTAAAATTTAGGAATTAAATTTTCATGTATATTTATCAAATTATCCATTTGATAATTATATATCTCAGTGTGGCCCTTTAATGACTTCTAGCAGTATATAAGACAAATTCTAAATTCTTAATTTGGCATTCAAGGCAATTAAAAACAGACCTTGACTTTTTCTGACATGATTTTCATAAATAACTTGGTTTGGAAGATGGAGACTGATTGAATTTCTCCATCCCATTTTTTTTAATGCTTCTATATCATTGTTTAAACTACTTCATAACCCCCAATTTACCCCTATTCCTAATTTATACTCATCAAAATTTTCTTTTACTTAAAAGTTAAAACAATAGGCCTATGTTTTCTGAAATTTTTCCAATAAGCATTGCTATCTCTTTCATATTATGAATTGTGTCTTTTATGTAATTTATACCACATGTTGCCTTGTACCACAGTCATTTGTGTATGTGTTATCTTCTTATGATCTTAAACTCCTTGAGAGAAGCAACTATACCTTTTTTTTCTGTTTCAAATTTCACTTTGGCATATGAAAGCTATTATGCACAAAATACTACAGGAAGCTTGAATATGCATGTACATATTAACATTGCAGGGTTCAACATCAAAAAGAATGTGTCAAGATCTATCCTGAACTATCCTGAAGTACAAGGCTGTCAGTGATAGGATAATATCCATATGCCTGCAATGAAGACTGGTTAATACTACTGTGGTAGTTATATTTGTGTGTTATCTTGGCTGGGCCTGGTTGAGTGGCTGGGCAGCTGGTAGTAGTTATTCCCCATGACGAGACTGGCAATCATCTCCATGGTGGGATCTACCACAAGCAGCTAAGTAGCTGCCTTTGGGATGTGGACTGCTTCCTGTATATAAGGAGAAATTTTGAGAATGATCTCTTGCCTATGGCATGCTTGGACTCTGCATGTAGCCATGTCATTGCTCAGTAGCCTGCTATGCTCTGCTGACCTTGGGATTTACAATGGATTTAAGTTAATGGCCTGCTGGGTGATTTGGTAACATTGGGACTGTGCCTTTTTACTTGTTAACCTGGGAGCTTCTCAGCCTCAGCAGCCTGCAGTTGTCTGAGTGAAGAAATGGCTCTAGCTGCAGTGAGCTGGGAGCTGGAGGCAGAGCTGGATCCCAAGGTTGAGGGCCTTTCACCCAGCCCCTAGAGCCTGGCACCTTGTACTTGGACTTAAAGCCTCCAAATTGTAAGAATAAACTCCTGTTTGTTTAAGCCATCCCATTTATCGTATATTTCTTGTCAGAGCGGCACTAGGTAACCAGAGCAACCACCATTATTCAAATTTTATTAACCATTACTAAAGACAATGATGAAGAAATTGAAGATATTTACCAACTTCTGGAGTCCATAATTGACCAAATACACAATCAGGATTCCTGGAACATTCAAAAAGTCAAATTGGATTCAGAAGAGAACTTGGAGAGAGGGATATCATTGCTGATGTCAGATAGAGCGGTCTAAAAGCAAAGAATATCAGGAAGATGTTTACCTGTGCTTTATTGACTACGCAGAAGTATTTTACTGTGTGCATTGTAACAAACTATAGATAATACTGCAAAGAATAGGAATTCCAGAACAATTAATTGTGCTCATGAGGAACTTATACATAGACCATTCAAACAAAACAAAGGGATACGGCATGGTTTAAAATTAAGAAGGATGTGTGTTAGGGTTGTAGTCATACTTACTCAATCAGTGTGCTGAGCAAATAATCTGAGAAATTGGACTAGTTGAACAAAAATGAAGCATCAAGATTGGAGGAAGACTCTTTAACAACCTGTGATATGCTGATGACACAACTGTGCTTTCTGAAAATGAAGAGTACTTGAAGCACTTACTGATGGAAATCAAAGACTACAGTGTTCAGTATGGATTACAAGTAAAGAAAAGTCCTCACAGCTGGAGCAATAAGCAACATCATGATAAATGAAGAAAAGATTTAAATTGTCAGTGATTTCTTTACTTAGATCCACAGTCAACACCCATGGAGTCAAGAAATCAGAGGTCATATTGCACTAGGAAAATTTGCTGCAAAAGATCTCTTTAAAGTGTTAAGAAGCAAATATGTCACTTTGAAGAATAGGAGATGTCTAATCCAAGCCATGGGAGCTCTGGTAGCATAGTGGCTAAGACACTTGCCTGGGCAATCCTACTTCCGTAGTGATACTGCCTCAGAAACCCAAGGAGGGGTCGCTATGAGTCGGGGCCGACTCAACGGCACATAACAACAACAACAACAACAATCCAAGCCATGGGGTTTTCAATCACCTCATATGCATGTGAAAGCTGCACAATGAATAAGGAAGAACTAAGAAGAGTTGATAACTTTGAATTTTGGTGTTGACAAAGAATACTGAAAAAACTATAGACTACCAGAAGAACAAACACATTGGTCCTGAAAAAAGTACAGCTAGAGTGCTCCTTGGAAGAGAGAATGGCCAGACTTAATCTCATATATTTTCGTCAGATTGTCAGAATGGACAAGTCCCTAGAGAAGGATATCATGTTTCATAAAGCAGAAGGTCAGAGAAAAAGAAGACTTTCAACAAGATGGATTAACAAAGTGGCTGCAACATTTGGCTCAAGTATAGCAAGGATTGTGAAGATAGCATAGGACCAGGCAGTGTTTTGCTCTATGAGTGGGAGCCGACTCTATGGTACCTAACAACATAACAATACCATCTAAATGCAGATCTCTTTTGTTTTTCCTACTTGGAAATTGTTGAGCTTCTATGATGTTATGGAAATCATTTTTTTCCACCTAATTTGAGCATTTTAAAGCATTATTTCTAAAAATAGCTTTCTATCCCTTCTACCATCTTATTTTGTGTTTGTTGGTGCATTTCATGGTGTCACACTTTTTTTTTTTTTAGGGTCTGTTTATTTTTATTCCTTTTTTTAAAATTTCCTGAGTACCCAACAGCCACTCCTTGGAAAGAAGATTGGGCAATCTACTTCCGTAGTGACACTGCCTCAGAAAGGGTCACTATGAGTCGGATCAAACTCGAGGGCAGTGAGTTTGCCTTGGTTTTTGTCCTTTTGACTGCACAATCATAATCAATCTATCTGTGAGTTAACTACTATTTTTCAAACCTTCAACTATTATTGAACTCTATTAGTGATTTTTTTCATTTTGGTCTTTGGACTTGCAACTCCATTTACAGAGAAAATTGTTCTTCCATTCAATCAGCCATACTTATTTGTGTGTGTGTGTGTGTGTGTGTACGCGCACGACATTTATTTCATTCCCCACAATGTAAAAGCATTCTTTCCTCTTCTTCCCTGTGTTGACTGTTTTTATTTGTCCTTCTTTCCTATCTCTTCCTGCCTTCTGAGCTTTATCTGTGGACAAATTCTGCCCTTTTGATCTCATATGGTTGATTGTTATAAGAAGTGTGTACCTTTCTGGTGTTATATTCACTTCCTAGGCATGCCTATTGTTTTGAGCTGTGGAGGTGAGTTCAGGCTTGATGCATGTCTGAGGATTAAAGACACTAGGCTCTATATAGACCAGTAAGCTTGTTTTTTTTTGTTGTTGTTGTTGTTTTTTTTTGTTTGTTTGTTTTCATTTTGAGTTTTGTTCTGTATTTTTCTCCCACTCTATTCAGGACCTTTTATTTTGACCCCTTTCATAACAGTAAGCAGTGGTAGCCAGGCAGTGTCTAATTCTTCTGGTCTCAAATGTAGTTTTTTTATTGCCTACATTTTTTTTCTATGTGTAGTTTACAAATTCATCTTTCTTTACATGTCTTAAGCATTTTTCAATTGAAATGGTCTATTTTTGATAACGTGATAACAACTCTATATTTATCTCTTATACTCACTGTCGGTTTGTTGTATGTTTATTTTCTCACTTACTTGCTTAGTAATTTGTTTGTATTTGCTCAATTAAGTTTATTTTCCTGGAATTTATGCCATCTGATATTGTTCTTTAGGTGGTATGTCAATGAACACATGCACAGTTTACTGGACCAAATTGATAATTGAGGTATTTGCCAGGCTTTCTGTGATTTCCTCTCTCTCTGATCTCCTTGCTAAGCTTTTGGTACTATTAGTTTCACACCCAGCTTTTAGAGTCCACTAATTGCTGTCTGATAGCTTTATTGTTTTTGACAATATCCTGAATCATGAATTACTCTACTAACTGATATAATTGCATTTGATGAGATTAGAGTGTGGCCAATCTTCAAGTTTGTTCAGAACACTCCAGAACTCTTTGTATTTTTCTCCTTGATTCTCACTGCTTGACCTACTCTTAATTACTCACCAATAAAAACTCTCCAACATTCTTAGGAATTAACTCCTCTAAGTTCTGGCCCCAAAAATGTCCCCTTAGGGAGAACTGTGAAGTTCTCTGTTCTTACAGCTTGACTCTCCCACTGGGTAGCACTTCATCAGAGCTATGGACAGGAAGAGCATTCTGCTTCTGTTTGAGTGATGCCCTTACTCTGCCATCAGAGTGCTCTGTAAGAGCTGTAGTCTCTGGTCTTTTACTCCACCCTCCTGACATGACCTTCATCCTGATAGAAAAATTTTCAGCCTGCCACATTTGAAGTATAATTTCTACTCTACTCGTGGATATTTGGTTGGGGAAATTGTTCCAAATCTCTTGACAATGAATGCTGTTAATACAGTATCATGGATTGAATTTTGTCTCCCCAAAATATATGTCAGCTTTGTTTGGCCATGATTCTCTGTGCGCTGGCAGTTATGTAATGATGTAATCATCTCCCATGATGTGATATGATATGATCTGTCAATTAGTTGTGAGGAGATTAGGGTGAAATAGAACACTCTTATTTGAGTCATGGCTCTGATCCAATATAATGGGTGTTCCTCTGGTGTGTGGCCTGCGTCATCTTTTATTTTAGAAGAAATAAAAAGTGAGAAAAGTGAACAGAGAAAGAGGGGCTTCTAAGAAAGAAGAGCTATGAGTGGAGAATCCCTTGGAACCAAGGTTCCTGAGCTGGGAACCTCCTAGAATCAGGGAAGATTCATACCAAGATATAGAGAAATCTAAAAGTGAAGCCAGGCCCACAGATACTGAATGGAGAAAAGGGTGTTCTTCCAGAGCTGACAGGGAGAGAAAGCCTTCCCCTAGAATTAGCATCCTAAATTCATACTTTAGCCTCCTAATAGGTGAAAGCATAAATTTATGTTTATTAAAACCATCCATTTGTGGTATTTCTATTATAGCAGCACTAGATAAGTAGGATATAGAGTTACTGCAACATAAGCTAAGGTAGATGAGTAATGCCAGTTGCCCATCCCCACCAGAGTAAAACCACGGTCCTCTTCTGGATGAGTAAGGGGAGAGATCCCAATAGTATTTGCCACAAAATTAATAAACAAACAAAACTCATTACTGTTGTCATGGATTAAATTATGATCCCTAAAATATGTGTCAACTGGGCTGGGCTATGATTCTCAATGATTTGACAGTTATATAATGATGTAATGTGGCAGTTATGTAATGATCCCCCATTATTTTATCTGATATGATAAGCCAATCATTTGTAGGAGGATTAGGGTGGGATGTAACATCCTTAATCCTGTCACAACCTTGATCTAATGTAAGGGATTTTCTCTGTAATGTGACCTGCAAGACTTTCTATCTTACACGAGATAAAAAGAGAGATAAAAAAGAGCTGGGAGTGGAGTGTATCCTTTTGATCCAAGATCCCTGCACTGGAATCCTCCTGGGTATAAGAAGAACAGAGAGAGAAAACTTACCCTAGAACCAGCTAGAGTGGTTCCAGAGATGAGTTTTAATGATGATTTTTCTAAATTGGTCCTAAACTTTGATTAGTCACAAAAGTGCTGATGTTTCTGCTTCCATTAGTAAAGAGTGTGCTGCTAATCCATGGTATGAGATGTCAACTTTAATACACAAAATGACACCATGGATTGATCAGGTATTGGTAAGGAATGAGGCTCTGGATGATCTTATATTTGATATTTTTCTGCAATGTTTTCAGAATGAGAATTATAAGGAAACTGGTTGGTTGGTACTACCTATGCTAGACAATGTGGTTAAATAACTAGATGAGTGAAGAGCTTCAGAGTCACAGCTCAAGCACTATATAAAACTTCAATATTTCCACTTGTGCCCTATTATTTCTTATAGTAACAGAGCTAATATTACTGAAAAACAAACCCAGAGTTTTATCATGAAACTGGCTGAATTACAACACTAATTGAATTACCAACCTCAAATGATGTCTGAAGTTAAAGTGAGGGTATTGATTGGGAAGAAATTGGATCCTAAAACTTGTGATTGGGCAAAAGGACAGATAATCAGGAAGCTGGGAATGGTGAGCCCCTAAATTCCATGGAATCACTCTTCCCAACAGAATCATCTCTCTTTCCCTTATCTGAAGAGAGTAACCTAGCTGTGCCTGATGAGTTATTTGCTGAGATATCAACTGCAGAAGCACTGGGGACAATGTCTGAGGCATTGCCTGAGGGAAATGCCTTACAAGACATTGCTGAATGTTAACCACGTGGTGACTCCAATTGCAGCTGCTATTCCAGATGCAATTTCATTGCTGGAATAAATTAATACATCTCCAGGTATCTAGTATGCAACTATTGATCTGACAGATGTTTTTGTTTCTCAATTTTCATTATGAAGAATCACCAGAAGCAGTTTGCCTTCAGCTGGCAAAGTCAGCAATATACCTTCACAGTCCTACTTCATATGCATATCGAGTCCCTAGCACTATGTTGTAATTTAGTGCAAAAGGAATTTGATTTCCTTTCCCTTCCACAATAAGTCACACTCATCCATTACATTGATGACATTATGATGATTGGGCCTGGTAAGGAAGAATTATCAATGACTCTAGACTTATTGGTAAGACATTTGTATGCTAGAGGGTGAGAAATTAACCCAACAAAAAATTCAGGTGCCTTCTAATTCAGTGAAGTTTTTAGGGGTCCAGTTCTGTGGAGCATGTGAAGATATTCCTACTAATGTGAAGAAGAAGTTATCACATTTGGCCTCTCTCAAAACTTAAAAGGGAGTACAAATCTTTGTGGGCCTCTGTAATAGTTAAATTTGTATGTCCACTTGGCTGGGCCTGATTGATTGGCTGGGAAGCTGGTGGTAGTTATTCACTATGATGATACTGGCAATCACTCCATGGTGGGATCTACCACAAGCAGCTGAGTAGCTGCCTTTGGGATGTGGTCTGTTTCCTGTATATAAGGAGAAACTTTGGAGATAGTCTCTAGCTTTTGGAACACTTGGACCCTGTATGCAGTTGTATCATTGTTCAGCAGTCTACTATGCTCTGCTTACCTGGGGACTTACAATGGACTTGAATTAATGGCCTGCCATGTGGTTTGGTAACATCGGGACTATGCCATTTTATTTGTTGACCTTGGGCTTGTTAGCCTCAGCAGCCAGTAGCTATCTGAGTGAGGAAACACCTCTAGCTCTAGTGGGCTAGGTGGAGGAGGCAGAGATGGACTCCAAGGCTGAGGGGCTTTCACCACCCAGCCCCTAGACCCTGACACTTTTAACTCAGACTTAAAGCCTCCAAAATTATATGTAAACTCCTGTTTGCTAAGGCCATCCTAATTGTGGTATATTCCTGTCAGAGTGGCACTAGGTAACCAAAAGAGCCTCTTTGGATTTTAGAGACAACATATGTCTTTTCTGGCTGTGCTACTCTGGAATATTTATCAAGTGTCTCAAAAAGCTGCTAATTTTGAGTGGGTCCCAGAACAAGAGAAGACCTTGGAACAAATTCAGACTGCAGTGCAAGCTGCTTTACCATATAATATGGCTGATTCAATGGTGATTGAAGTGTCAGTTGCAGGTAGAGATGCTGTTTGGAGTTCTTGACAGACTGAATCATAGCACAGACCCTTAGGATTTTGGAGCAAAGCCATGCTATCCTCTGCAGATAACTACATTCCTTTTGAGAAACAGCTTTTGGTTTGTTACTGGACCTTGGTAGAGACTGAGCCTCTAACTTTGGTCCACCAACTTACCATGTGGCCTGAGCTCCCATCATAACTAGGTGTTGTCTGACTCAGAGTCACAAAGTTGAATAAGCACAACAGCACTCTATCATTAAATAGAAGTATTATATAAAAAAACTGGGCTTTAGCAGGACTTGAAAGCCCAAATGCCTATAGTCTTCACTCTAGTCACATTACTTTCCCTCTCCAGTTTGAACCTGTGGCCTCATGGGGATCTCCTTATGATCAGTTAATTGATGACAAGGAAACTCATGCCCATTTTACAGATGATTCTGTATGACATACAGACAACACTCAAAAGTGGACAGAAGCAGCACAGCAGCCCCTTTCTGAGACCTCCCTGAAACACAGTGATGAAACGAAATCCCCCAGTGGGCCAGAATTTGAGCATTGAAGCTGGTTGTTCACTTTGCTTAGAAAGAGAAATGACCAGAAGTGTGATTGTACACTGATTCCTGGGCTGTGACCTATTGTTTGGTTGGATGGTGAGGGATTTGATTGGAAAATTAGTGACAAAGAGGTTTAGTGAAGAGGTATGTGGATAGATTTCTCTGAATAGACTAAAGAAGTGAAGGTATTTGCATCTCATGTGAATACTCACAAAAGGTGACCTTGGAAGAGGAGGATTTTAAGAGTCTAGAAAAATATGTATAACTGTCATAAGCCTTTGCTTCTCTAAAGAACTCAGCCTAAGACAACCATCAAGTTGATTCCAAATAATTCTGACCATATAGAATAAGGTAGAGTATAGGATTTCAATGTTATAATCTTTGTGAAAGCAGACTGCCTTATATTTTTCTTGCAGGGCATCAGGGTGGGTTTGTACAGTTGATCTTTCAGTTAGCAGCCAAACTTCACCACTGTGCTATCAGGTCTTTGTCTTTGTCACATCAACCAAAATACATTTTCTATAATATGGAGCTGCCAGTGTGGACAGAACACATTATAGCTGGAGTGATATACATTCCTGCTATTCCGATTCATTTTTATTAGATTTTCCTAAATAAATGATTTTCTGTTTACTAAATGACACTTGGGAGCTCTGGTAGCATAGTGCCTAGGGCACTTGACTGTTGACCAGAAGGCTGGCAGTTCAAATCCACCAGCCACTCCTTGGAAGGAAGATGGGGCAATCTACTTCTGTAGTGATACTGCCTCGGAAACCCAAGGAGGGGTCTCAATGAGTCGGGTCCGACTCGATGGCACATAACAACAACAACAAAATGTCACTTAGACAATTTCTAGATGCTATCTATGTATCTATCTATCTATTTGTGTTACATATATATGTATGTGTTTAAATTTCACCACTCCATTGAGTTCCTTACAATGCTATTCTGGAAGTCCAGCCCTGTTAATTTTCAAAGTATAATATTTTTTTCTCATTTCATTTTCCCCTAAACCTTTATTCAGTATGCTAAGTATGAATGTATTTCTAAAACATTGTTCTTTGAATTGGTTTTCCTCTTATTCTTTTTTTTCTTATGTTTCAAATATATCTTAGTATGAAATTTTCTTAAAAATTTGTTTTATTCATGTTCATACAGTTTCAGGGACATATTAATGCATAAAAACAAAAACAAATCAACAACAAAAAAAGCCACTGCCATTGAATTTATTCATTATTGAATAAAGGAACAAATAAAAAGTATCAGGATTAATAAATCATTACAGTGATTAATGTCATTTCCTTATTTTAAAATATTTTATTTATTCATTTAAATATTTTATTGTAGATTAAATAGTGCATTGTTTAATGCAGTAAGTTGAGCAATTTTAAACTTTTTTTTCTCCTTTAATTATAATTATTTCCAAGAAAACCATTAGAATGCAAAATTGGCAGTATAAATAGGTGAATGCCCCCCTACCAATTATAGAAATAAAGTTAAATAATAAAACAGAATGGTTAGATCTAATAAAATGGGTAAAGTCAGAAATTTTGAAAGCAGTTAAAAACACTTCAAAAAGCCAAAGAAATTTTGAGGAAGAAGAACCAAGTAGAAGGCTTTATAGTTCCCAACTTCAAAATATATTACAAAACTATAGTAATCAAAACAGACAGACACTGGTATAATGATAGACACATAGACAAGTGGAATCTAATTGAAAACACAGAAAAAAAAATGTCTATGGTCAATTAAAGGAGCTTTGGTGGCATAGTGCCTAAAGTATCTAATGCTAAACAGAAGGCTGGTGGTTCAAACTCACCAGTCACTCTTTGGAAGAAAGACTGGACAATCTACTTCCATAGAGATACTGCCTTGGAAACCCAAGGTTGGGTCACTAAGAGTCAGAATTGACTCAACAGCAGTGATTTTTTTTTTCTTTTTTTTTAATTTGGTTATGGTCAATTGAATTTCAGCCAAAGGAGTCAAATGCATTCAATGGGGAAGAAACAATCTCTTCTGAAATGGTGCTGGCAAAATTGGATTTCCACATGTAGAAAAATGGAACAAGATTACTATCTCATGCTATACATAAAAACTAATTCAAAATGGATCAAGGTCTTAAAAGTTAAGTCAAATATCATAAAATTTTTGGAATAAAATATAGGTGCAAAGGTTTGGGATCTATTTATTTTCAATAATAGATTATCAAACACAACAACAAATGTACAAGCAGCAGAAAACAAAGTAGACAATGTGGATCTCATAGAAGTTAAATCTTTGTGTTCATCAAAGGACTTTATCAAAAGGTAAAGAGACAATCTACAGTACGAGAAAAGTTTTCAGGAATGATACAAGCAACACTCACTCAAAAACTCACTGCCATTGAGTCATTTTTCTGACTCATAGAGACCCCTCTTTTGGTTTCTGAGGCAGTATCTCTACAGAAGTAGATTACCCAATCTTCCTTCCAAGGAGTGGCTGGTGGGTTTGAATCTCCAGTCTTCTGGTTAGCAGTCAAATGCCTTAGGTTCTATACCAACAGAGCTCCCAATATAAGCAATAAAGATCTAATATCTAAAACATATAGAAAACATCTACTCCTTAAAACAAAAAAGCAAAATAACCCAATCAAAAACTGAGCAAAGGATTTGAACAAAGACATTACCAAAAATAACATTTAAATGGCCAACAAACACATGAAAGATTCTCAACATCATTAGTCATCATAAAAATGCATATCAAAACCACAACAATATACCATTTCACTCCCACTAGAATGTCCATGATTAAAAAAAAAAAAAAAAATTAAAAAAGTAAATAACAAGTGTTGGAGGGGATGTAGGGAAATTGGAACCCAGATTAGTTGTGGGAATGCAAAATGGTACAGCCATTTTGGAAAATGGTCTGATGTTTCTTCAAAAAAATAGTGGTAGAGTTGCTTCAATGATTTCACTCCTAGGTACATATCTAGGTATAACAGAAGTGAAAAGAACATACATACATACATCTATGTTATTACAGCACTATTATAAATAGCAAAAAAAGATAGTTACAGATTCTCCATAATATATTTTGTTTATATATTTTTACTTATGTATTTTGCTTCATTTATTCCTAGGTTTTAGACATTTTGGAGGCTACTTATTTTATTTTCATAATGCCTATAGCTGCTATGACCAAATGACACTGACCAGAACAAATTGATCTTTTATCTGGCAACTTTGTTAAGGTTTCTTCTTGTTAATTCTAACAACTGAAGATAGTTTGAAGTTTTGAATATAGACAATGACCTCCTATCCAAATGATAGCATTTTATTCATCTGTTTCATTTCTTATGGTGGTGACCCCATTTGTTACTGAATAGGACTGCTCCATAGGGTACTCTTGCCTGTAATCTTTCTGGGAGCACATTTCCAGGCCCTTCTCCCAGTGCAACTCAGGGTGGATTTAAACTTGTAGGTTAGTAGTCCAATGTAAACTGCTTGCACCATATACTTGTTAGGTACTGTTGAGTCAGCTCATACTCAAAGAGACCCTATGTACAATGCAATGAATACATTATTGGTCTTGGAAAATTTTATCATACAATCACCAGTGTCATTTCTATCACCAAGGTCATAATTTCCAACTTCTGATGCTTCTTTTTTGTTTCCAACTTTGGCATTCTAATTATCAATATATCTTGATCGCATATTTTATCAATTTTAGACTGCAGAACTTGGTAAAAATCTTCAATTTCTTCACTTTTGGCTTTAGAGGTCAGTGTGTAAATTTGAATAATAGTAGTATTAACTTGTCTTCCTCATAGGTGTATAAATGATATCCTATCACTAACAGCACTGTGCTTCAAGAGAGATAAAGTAACATTCTTTTTGATGATGAATACAACTCCATTCCTTTTCAATTTGTCATTCCCTGCATGGTAGACCATATGATTGATTCAGAATAGCCAATACCAGTCCATTTTAGTATATGTGTTGCCAAAGCAAGCATTCTAATTCCAACTTTTTGAGGAAGTGGCATACTGTTTTAGCCAAAATTTAAAATGTGATGTCCAGCAAAGTTTTTTTAGGTAATTAGTCTACCATATTGCTGGTGTGAGAAGTGTGACTAAGGTTACTCTTTATTTTATTTTCTGTCTATGCTTATTTTTTATTTTCATGCCAATATATTGGTAGTAGTAGTATTAGAAAGTATTAATTTAAACATAATATCATGCTTTAATTTTAACCATTATTGTAACCTCCTCTACTGCAAAGAAAGCATAAGAACAATGTAATTTCAAGTACATTTAAGTTCTTACACCATTGAAGTAGAAAAAATCTTATTTTATTCCTCTAAGAACATAAAACACAGGTAAAATTATTAAAAATTTTTACCTAAAAAAATAAATACACTTATACATATAACAATCTCATAAACCAAACCAAACCAAACTCACTGCCGTGGAGTCAGATCCAACTCATAGCGATGCCTCCTTGGGTCTCCGAGGTGGTATCGTTACAGAAGTATATTGCCCAACCTTCCATCTGAAGAGTGAGTGGTGTGTTTGAACCTCCAGCATTCTGGTTAGCAGTCAAATGTCTCAGGCACTAAGCTACCAGAGCTCCAAGAATCTCATTTTGTTGTTGCTGTTATTTGCCATCAAGTCGGCCCCAACTCATAGCGACCCCTCCTTGGGTTTCCGAGGCAGTATCACTATGGAAGTAGGATTGCCTAACCTTCCTTCCGAGGAGTGGCTGGTGGGTTTGAGCCACCAGCCTTCTGGTTAGCAGAAGAATCTCATAGTAAGGGATAAATACAGTATAATGTGAATGAATTCTTTCTCTGTGAATACATAAATACTTTTTGATCCCTTTAAATTCCTAGAATAGCTGAAGTGTGCTTAGTCACAAAATTTAACATATGATGCCAAAAGTTTCTTTCAGGCCTTAATTACTGTAATTTCCCACCTCCATTTTAAAGCTCCTTATATTCCACAGGGAGCTCTGGAGGCCATAGTGCCTAAGGCATTTGACTGCTAACCAGACGGCTGGTGGTTCAAACCCACCAGGCACTCTTCGGAAAGAAGGTTGGGCAATCTGCTTCCATAGTGATACCACCTCAGAAACCCAAGGAGGGGTTGCTATGAGTTGGGTCCGACTCGAGGGCACATACCAACAACAACATATATTCTATAGGGATTGTTCATAAGTATTGCTGACTTTAGTCAATGTGAAACATTCTCATTTTATAAAATAGCATTTATAAACCGAGTCAAAGTGCTAAGTATGATTTAGAAAAAAAAAAAAAAAAGAAGCAAGTAAAGCTATACTCAGACTTCGTGGTCTAATTAGCTGGTGCTGAAATATTTCAGCAGTTTTTTGGACATCCGAAATACTTTTATTCAAAAGTCTTGGTATTTTTGATGACTTGGTATATTTGTGTTTATTCACACAACAGAAATTAATGATAGAGAAGTTAACAAAGGCAATTAACACTCAACAACTGGGCTGACATGCTCTCTCTCCGTGGGTCTGAGTGCATTTTATCTCCACTCTTTTCCTATCAAAGGAACTTTGGTGTTACAGTGGCTAAGGCATTTGGCTGCTAACCAGAAGGTCAGTGGTTCAAAACCACTAGCTACTCCATGGAAGGAAGATAGGCAATCTACTTTCATAAAAATTTAAAGCCTCAGAAATCCAATGGGGGTTGCTGAGTTGCAATCAATTCAATGGCAGTGAGTTTGTTGTTTTAGTGTTTTCCTCACATTCTCACAACCATTAACTCCTCCACCTGCTTAGTGAGGTGGTAATAGTACGTATCTGGAAATCTGACAGTAGGGTTAAATCGTTGCTCCTTCACTCTGTGGGTCATCAGAAAATCAAGTAATCATTCAAAATCTCCAATTTTGCATCTATAAAATAGAGATACATGCAATTTGTGGATTTCTAATGTTAAGTATATTTGAAATAAATGTGAAAATAATGCATAGAATAAAAAAGAGCATTAAATGAAATAGGCTTTTAATATCATAAGTCAACTCTAGATCTTAAAATGACACTTTAAATAAAGATGGCTATATGTGTTTCCATTTCTTTTTTTCTTTTCTTAATCTGCTCTCTGTCTATTTTCACAATATGGATGTTAAGAAAATCATTACATAGTCATTACCTGTTAAGAAAATACTGAATAATAGTGTAAATGGGCAAGTTGATTCTATTGGCAAGATTAGGAAATATTTTTAAAAATGATTCCAAAATATAATAAGTGTAAACTTCCTTAGTCTTCTGCACTATATTTCCTATCACTGAAAAGAAGACAAATATTGCTAAATTAATACTACTTGAATAATAGACTAATATGATTTTATGAGATTTTTCCTTTATGTGATTATATGTCAGTAATATGAAATTAAGCTCTGATAGCATAGTGTCTGTTACCCTCCCGAGAGGGACCGGGTGTCCAGGAGCAAGGTAAGCATGGGCGTAGCACAGAGTAGCAGGTCGGAAGAGCAGGAGAAAGGGGTAAAATCCAGGAAGCCAAAGAGAAGAGCAATCAGCCAAAGGGATTAGGTGAGGAGGGGAAACT
>NW_006921920.1:1632806-1639128 GCF_000298275.1 Orycteropus afer afer | reverse complement strand
GGATGTCATGCTTGGTAGGGTGGAGGGTTGACGAAAGAGGGGGAGGCCTTCAAGGATATGGATTGATACGGTGGCTGCGATGATGGGCTCAAGTATAGCAGGGATTGTGGGGCTGGCGCAGGATCGGGCAGTGTTTCGTTCTGCTGTGTGTGGGGTCATTATGAGTCAGAAACGACTCAACGGCACTTAACAACAACAACAACAGCATAGTGTCTAAGGTATTTGACTGCTAACCAAAAGACTGGTGGTCCAACCCATTAGCTACTCCTCAGAAGGAAGATTGGGCAATCTAATTCCACAGTGATACCTCCTTGAAAACCCAAGGAGGGGTCGCTATGAGTTGAGTCTGACTTGATGGCAAACAGCAGCAGCAGCATACCCATAGAGAAACCAATCCTAAACTACCAATATTTAAATATGTACATAGTGACATCAAGATGTGCTTTTATTTTTATTCAATTAACATATATGGAAGGCTTGAAAATCACCTTTGCTTTGGTATTTGGTACATTTGTTCCATTAATGAGTAATACATTTTTAAAGTAAACTTAAAACATATACCTTTTCTGAGTTTATCCTTGGACTGTTCCTTCCTACCCCCAAATAATTTCAGTAAATGTGATTCTACTTCTGTTAAATATAAACAGGTGAATATTAGGTATGTAGATCAAGCTGTATCCCAACAAATCTAATAGTAATTATACCCCAAATACTATAAACAAATTTAACCACTTTTTCTGTTTATTAAAAAAAAAAAAAAATCCCCAGGCAATGAAAAGTTTCATCTTCTAATTCATTATTCAAAAATCATGACTCATGGGTTTGATGCAAAAAAATATATTTAGTTGCCCAAAAGAGCTGTGATTTCCATCTCTGTGAACCTAGAAAAAAATTCTACTCATCATATGACATATTACCCAACTGTACCACATAAAATCTGAAGCAAATGTATCCATGAAATTTAAAACTAAGACATATGACAGATTTCCTTCCTCCAAATCTGTCATGACTCTTAAGGGTTTGAATTCAATGATTTCCAAAATTTTCCTTTCACCCTTTACTTACAGAAATTGAAGGTCTGCTTCTTGATAAAATAAGTGCCTCAAACCTTTTCTTAATCAGTATACAATGTTACTGGAGAGTTTTTTTTTTTTTTTTTTTTTTTCCATTTAAAAAGAAATTGAGAAAAAAACACTATGTGAAATGAAGTGCTAACTCATGTTGAGCCAGAAATGTGAGGTGAAGTTTTGAGAGGCTGAGGGGATTAACATAATCCTGTGATTTAAAATTGTTTGCAAGGAATTCCATGTCCCTTTACAGCTCTGAAAGTCTCTTACATGGAAAGATAAGATAGGAAAGGATAAGTCTAGTAGTCAAATCAGTTGATCATCTAAAATAATCCAGGATATCAGATGCTTTAGCCATCTGTCTGTACAAGAGTTAGACATTTGTGAGTAGCATAATGCAAACTGAGCTATACTTTTGAAAGACAAAGAAACTATGATTTTCTATGGAAAAACAAAAACAAAAACAAAAACACTGACTTGTAGACTTAATATTTGTCAATGGATTTGCTAAAATATATTTTAATTGTAAGATAATTTTAGAAGAGATTTAGATTAGCAGAAAAATTGAGCATAAACTACAGCTTCCAATACTGCCTCTTTCCCTACACATAGTTTGCCCTCTAATAAGCAGTTTTCATTTTTAGAGTATCTTTGTTAAAAATTTTAAACTGATATTCATACATTATTATAAATGAAATCCAGGTTTCACTCTTTGCTACAGCCCTATGGTTTTTGATGAATGTGTAATCCACTATTACAGTATCACACAGAATGGTTTCACTGCACTAAAAATGCCCTGTGTTCCAATTGTTCGTTTATCTGCTTTCCATTATTTCTCCATCCTTGGCAACTAATGATCTTTTTAGTATCTCTACAATTTTGTCTTTACCACAACATCACATATTTGGAATTATAAAATACAACATGTGTCCTTTCTTTTCACTTAGCAATATTCATTTAAATCCCTCCATGTCTTTTCGTGCCTGAATAACTATTTATTTAAGTTGCCGAATAATATTATATTGTACATTTGTACCACAGTTTTTTATCCTTTCACTACTTACTGAAGAACACTGTGGTTGTTTCCAGTATGTGACAACATGAATTCAGCTGCTATAAACATTTGTGTCAAGATTTTGTGTGGAAATAAGTTTTAAGCTAGAATTGGTGCTACCTAACACAGCAATTCATTGCTTAATTAAATAAGAATGCTTAATCTTATGGGAAGCCAATGTAAAGCTTTATAAAAAAATGACAAACTGACTTTTTATAGCTCTTCCTGCAAGCAGTTGTTTCTCAGTGCCCTAGTTTAACATGCCAAACACTTTGTCTAAGCTGTTGCTGATTCTCTGAAAATACAACAGGCAATAATTTTTACAAGAACAAAAGGGACAAGGTGAAATTATAATGACGAGTTTTCAGGTAGTCTACAGGCAGCCCTAGATCCCTGTTCGTCATGTCTTCCAGAAGTGCCACAGATCAAGGTTTCCTACAGTTTTGTAAAATGAATCTGAGTGTAGACCCACTGTTACTAGTTTAGCACTGTAACAGATGATAGACTTTGAGGAAACCTTTTTTTAATAGAAAAGGAGGCAGAATCATAGCCAGAGTTATGACCATCATTAACAAACTACAGTGAAAATATCTATTTCTTCTTTCATATATCCTGCTTTGTAGAACTATTTACAATTCAGAAAGTAATCAAGGCAGCTGTAAAAGAACTTGCTATATTGTAACTTGAGGTTACTTTTTTTTCTAGTGTAAAGTTTAGCAACATCTGACAAATGTTGCAAGTTATCTAATAGAGATCAGCAAGTTAGATTTGGAAGTTTTTGCAAAGTAGCAACAAACATAGAGTAGTTTTCTTAAAAGCAAAGGAGACTAGCCAAACTGAACAAGAGGAGTTGATTTCAGCTGGGAAAACCAACATGTTATATTTAATTATTATTAAGATTCTGAATAACTCTTTAAGCTTGAAAAAGCACTTGTTAGTATAAAAATAATGAACTTCTACAGCTAGCACATCAAATTTACCTAGCTCTCCTAAAATTTTTGACTTTTCTTCAAAGGGATATTAACTAAAAGATCTTTTTAACTTATTTTCAACTAATTATGACATTTATTTGGTGTCTTGGTACATTATTTCATATTTTTGCTTTAGCAACACATTTTGAATGAAATATGAATAAATTATTGTCCAAATTAATTTGAAGGCAAGAATTGATACTTTTTTTTGTAATTAAAACAATACTTACTCAATTTCCTTGAGCTTTGGTTTAGTAAAGTATATGTCCTGTAGTGGTTATAGGATAAATTTTTAAATTACATATAAACATGTATGGAAAGATTTATTAAATATGGTTATCACCTCATCTGAATATGAAGATAAGGAAAACCAAATTATGCTTAGATTTTGCTAAAATGGCAAGGAGGCCACATTTTCTGACCTCCTTTAATCCCACAAGAGGAAGACAGAATTACCATCAATAGCCCAAGGCCTATTCCTGGGAGGCCAGACATGCTGCCTCCCAAAGCACCCACCACCTCTCTCCTGGGTTCGATAATTTGCTGCAGTGTCCACACAGAACTCACAGATTATGGGTTTTATTAGAGAAGAACCACAGGCTACAATTCAAGTTCAGGAAAAATGCTCAGTCTCTCTCCCAGCCCACCGTCCCTTGGCCAACAGTCTCTCACAGTCTCTTTCCCAGCAGTACTGATCCCTCGGTGTCTCACTCAGCAATGCGTGTCTCTGGCGTCTCTTTCCCAGCAGCACGTGTCTCTTTCCAGAGTGTGTGTCTCTTTCAGCAGCACATCTTCCTCAACCAGCAGTCAGAGAGAGTTCTGCCTCTAGGAGGCCTCCTTTTGAGCCCAGCAGAGTGGTCAAACTAGCCAATCATAGCATCAGAACTCTAAGCACTTGAGAGAAAGTGGGCACCTCCCAGAACATTGTAATTTGCCATGCCCAATAGAAATAACCCAGGTTGGCGACTTTAGCAATCAGGATCTCCTCAGTTGCTAATAGAATTCTCACCTTGGAGTTTACAAAGACTTATGGGTAGAAAAGCCACACTAAGTAATTTACTACACCGCAGATTTGAAATGTAGTTTCTTGTGTGAAGAAAATGGATAATACTTTCTTCCATTTGGTAGTTTTCCTTTTCAATTTTAGAATTTTGTTTTATTTTTTCTGCACAAATTCTTGAAATAATAGACTAGGATCCAACTCCTAACATGCTCTTAATTAAAGCAAATTTCCCAAATAGAAATGAACTCACAATTCTGATGGACCATCCTTGGGAGACATGGTGCAGGAAGCTCAGATCTCATTTGTGTCAATAGATTTGGGAAAATATTAAAATGCTGAATGTAGGTCATTGCTGCATTGCATTGGACTCATGGTGTACACAGGAGACTGGTCCTGCCAGTACCTATTTCAACACTTATCCAGAGAGTGGAAAGCTGCATATAATGCCCAATTTTCTTGAGTAGGTTTAAATTTCTTAACTCAAGTGCATTTGTGGGGAATTTGATTTTGAACTAAGTTATTTGGATAAGGAGAGAAAATTAAGGAAATTTACTAGCTGATATGTATTATAACAAGAGACCTTAGGTGAATAATAAAGTGATAGGCAGTTAATGCAACTAAATCTTTTTGGTTTACCACTCTCCCAATTAATCGGTTTATATTTTAGACTCTTAATATTATAAATACTAAACCTCATTTTCTGATATGGTTGTAGAAGGACTGTAGGGCTCAATGAAAGCAAATCTTTTTAAAGTGCCTATTTTATGTCAGGCATGACATTTATTAAACATTATGTCTTCTATACCATAGATTCCTTTACTCATCTGTTTAGTCAATTTGGACCTACAAAAACTACATGGTAGGAATTCTAAAAAGTATAGGGGCAAAAGCTCAGTTGGTAAAAGACACTAGAAAACCACTTCAGTGTGAAACAAGGGTCAAAAAATAAATAAATAAAATAACACCTCACTACTGTCGAGTTTGACTCGACGGCAAACAACAACAACAACAACTGTCGAGTTGGATCTGACTCATAGTGACCCCTCCTTGGGTTTCCAAGGCAGTATTTCTATGTAAGTAGAATACCTGATCTTACTTCTGAGAAGTAGTTGGTGGGTTTGAACCACAAGCCTTCTGGTTAGCAGTCAAATGCATTAGGCACCATGCCATTGGAGCTCCCTATCCCTCTTATGCTCTACTACATTCATGGATATATTTGTAGCACATATAAATACACCTGGAGACAGATCCTCTTTCGAACCTTTATGCATTCATGAGTGTAATCACATTCACTTTCCCATACCTGTTCATCTTGCATGTCTATATAGGTATCCCCTCATCAATTATTATCATTGTTATTGAAGAATTATGTATGTAACAACATTTACCTTTGTTGCTTGAACTCCTGTGCTCCTCTCAGTGTCTTCTTTTGCCTGGATCATTTTGTGCTGACCTCCCCCTAATTGTATATAGCCCTTCCTTTCACCCAACTTAATTTGTGTCTACTCTCTAATTAGTAATTTACCCTCCCTTACACCCCTTGCCTCTGGTAATCTTCATAGAATGTTTCCTTCTGTGTGTAAATTTTTCTTTACTTTTTTATACTAGGGGTCTCATACAATATTTGTCCTTTTGTGATTGATGAATTTCACTCAGCACAGTGTCCTCCCGGTTTATTCGTGTTATAAGGTGTTTCACAGATTCATTAATTAATTCTTTAATTTTGCATAGTATTCCATTGTGTATATTTACCATAGGTTGTTTATCCATTCCTCTGTTGATGGGAACTTAGGTTATTTCCATGTTTTGCTATTGTGAATAATGCTATGATGAACACAGCTCTTATTTCTGTCAGGTACATACCTAGTAGTGGAATTCCTGGATCATATACTATTTCTATTTCCAACTTTTTAGTATATGTGTTGCCAAAGCAAGCATTCTAATTCCAACTTTTTGAGGAAGTGGCATACTGTTTTAGCCAAAATTTAATATGTGATGTCCTGCTGAGAACTGCAAAGACATTCTGAACATGGACACTGGAAAGGTGCTATATTCCCTTGTTACTTTCATACCCAACACCCTTTTGGGGAATGGAGGTGTGGCCTTCTCTCACTCCCACCCACCTTCTAGGAAGCAGAAATTCCTTCCCAGTCTGTGTGCTCCACTGAAGCCTCCGTGCCCTGCCCTGCCCAGATTTCTTTTTTCCTTTTTGCTCAGTTTTTTTTTT
>NW_006921920.1:1626892-1632686 GCF_000298275.1 Orycteropus afer afer | reverse complement strand
TTTTTTTTTTTTTTTCTTTTTCTCTCTTCCCTATTCCTGGTTCCCCTATTTTTTTTTTTTCTTTCTTGGGGTTCTCCCCAATCTTTGTTTTTTCCTTTGTGTTTTGCCCATTTTTTCTTCATTATTCTCTTACTCTGCTACTTTTCTCTTATTTCCCACTCCCCAGATATTGTAAATTCTTTTCTTTTTTCATTTTCTGGTGATTGTTACCGTGTGTTTATGTGGTGTTTTTTGTCCACTTGCTTTTACTTTTTTGATCATTTTGCAATTGTTGTTTTTGTCCAACTGTGTGAGAGACTGCAACTGTGCCCATACAAAACAACCACACCCACATCTCCTGCAGCTCTGCTTACTGAGAACCACCACTTCCTTCTCCAACAAAAGGCCAATGATAGAAGACTACCAAGAAGAGCCTGACTCACCCTTAACTGCTCTTCAAAAACAGTTAACAGAAATCTAAATACAACAACATCAAAAACTCAGAGCCAACAGACCGTCACAGTCCACAAAAAGAAGCAAGATAAAGTAGCATTAAAAAAAAAAAAAAACGGTAGCAGGATCAGAACAAGAACACATCCCTGAGAAAGAAGTAGCATTGGAACTCCCTGATAAGGAATTCAAAAGAATTATACTCAGGTATCGTCAAAAGATTGCCAGATCAAGGAAAACACTGACGAAATTAAGGAAAACACAGGGGGAAAAAAAAAAAAAACCTAGAAAAATTTTGGAAGAAAAAAAGAACAAACTGAAAAAATAAATGAAACACAAAAGAATGATACAAAATCTACAGATAGAAATATAGAAGATTAACACTAAATTTTCAGAGATAGATAACACATAGAAAAGGCAAAGGAGTAAAATCAAATCAATGGAAGACAGAGTCAATGAGACTGAAGACAAATACCTGAATACTTCTTTGGAAAAAGATCAATCAGAAAAAAAGATCAAAACAAAATGAAGAAAGCTTAAGGTTCATGTGGGATACCATGAAAAGGAATAACCTACATATAATTGGAAGTCCAAAACAGGAAGAGAAAAAGTAAACCACTGAGAAAATTGTCCCAGAATTTTTGGAAGAGTACTTCACAGATATGATGAAAGATGAGAATATATCCTTTTAGGAAGTCCAACAAACCCCAGACAGGACAGTCTCCAAAAGAAAATCACCAACATGTTGTTGTTGTTGTTATGTGCCATCAAGTCAGACCCGATTCATAGCGAGCCCTCCTTGGATTTCCAAGGCAATATCTCTACGGAAGTAGACTGCCCCACCTTCCTTCCAAGGAGTGGGTGGTGGGTTTGAACTGCCAGCCTTCTGGTTAGCAGTTAAGTGCTTTAGGCACTATGCTACCAGAGCTCCTTTCACCGACACATATCATCATCAAACTCACCAAAACCAAAGACAAAGAAAGAATCCTGAAAGCAGCACAGGAAAAATGAAAAGTTATTTACAAAGGAAAACAAATTAGAATAAGCTTTGATTTCTCAGCTGAAACCATGCAAGGGGGAAGGCAATGGGATGGTGTATAAAACATAATAATTTCCAAACAAGAATTATACTTCCAGCAAAATTGTCCCTCAAATATGGTGGAGAAATTAGGAGATTTCCAGATAAGCAGAGATTAAGGGGACATGTTAAAAACTGACAACAATTAAAGAGATACTAAAGGGAGTTCTTTGAACAGAGAACAAACAATAGCAAACAGCAACTGTCATTAATACACAAGATGACATAACCCAGAAACCAACAAAGCCTTGAAAGTATTCAAAGTAAAATAACCTTAGAAGATTGTAAACAGGGAAAGAAAGACATTGGTTGGCAAATGAGAACAAATACAAACCAAATAGAAAAAAAATAGTGTGGTTACAGAACATCTAAATGGTGAGAAAGTCAAGAGAACTGCAAGATAGAATGTATTATTCAAAACTTGGGGAGAAAATTATCAATCACAGGCTAACCGCAAAACAATGATAAACCTTCACATTACAATAAAAAGGAGGATAAGCACAAATATATAGCAAATTCTAAAACAAAGGCAACAAAAGAAAAAATAACATGATTCATAAATATAATGAGTTCAGTACAGAAACATATATGGAATAAAGAAACCAGGAACACCATGAAGAAACACAGAACAAAATGATAGCAACTGATTCATGTTGTTATTGTTATATGCCATTGAGTTGGCCCCGAGTCACAGTGACCCCTCCTTGGATTTCTGAAGCAATATCACTATTGCAGTAGATCGCCCAACCTTCTTTCTGAGGAGTGGCTGGTGGGTACTTGTCAATAATTACACTGAATGTCAATTGATTAAAGGCACCACTCAAGAGACAGAAAGTTGCAGACAGGATAACAAAGCATAGCTCATCAATATGCTGTCTACAAGAGACACACCTTAGAGACAAAGACATAGACTAAAAATCAAAGGTTGTAAAAAGATATATCAAGCAAATGGCAACCAAAAATGTGCAGGAGTGGCAATACTAATTCCTGATCAAATTGAAAGTAAGACTAAAACTATCATATGAGATAAGGAAAGACATTATATAATGATAAAAGGATCAGTTGGACAGGAAGATATAACAATTAGAAATAAGAACAACAACAACAACAACAAAAAAAGGCTTCAGTCACCAGCAGAAAGGAAATAATAAAGATTCAAGCAGAAATCAATGAAACTGAAAATAGAAAAAAAGACTAGAAATTGTTTTTCCTTTTTAAAAAGATTAATAAAATTCACAATCCACTGGCAAATTGAACAAAGGAAAAGAGGGAGAGAATATAAATGACACAAATAAGAAACAAAATGGGCAACATCACAACAGAACCAACGGAAATAAAAAAGGATAATATCAAGATACTATAAAGAACTCTGCTTCAACAAATTTGAAAATATGCAAGAAATGGATAGATTTCCAGAAACACACTACTTAACCTAAACTAATGCACACTGATGTGGATAAGTTGAACAAATCCAAAACAAAAGAAGAAATTGAAAAGATCATAAAAAAATTACCAGGAAAATAAGTCCTGACCAAACAGTTGCACTGGAGAAGTTTACCAAACATCCAGGAAAGAATTGAATCCAATTCTAATCAAATTATTCCAAAACATATAAAAGGATGGTATCCTCTCTAATTCATTTTATGAAGCAAGCATAACCTTGATATCGAACCCAGGCAAAGACATCACTCAAAGGGAAAACTACAGAACAATATACCTCATGAATATAGATGCAAAAAATCTTCATGAAAATCCTATCCAATAAACTCCAACAACGTATCAAAAAAAAAAAAAAAAATTCATTATGACCAAGTGGGATTCATATCAGTTATGCAAAGATGGTTCAACATTAGCAAAACAATCAATGTCATCCATCACATTAATTAAACAAAGGAAAAAACCATGTGATCCTATCAATCAAAGCAGAAAAGGCATTTAATAAATTCCAACACCCATTCCTGATAAAAATTCTCATCAAAATAGGAATAGAATAAAGGATATCTGTGCAAAACCAACAGCCAACATTTTTCTCAATGTAGACAGACTGAAATGATTCTCCTTCTAAACAAGAACCAGACATGGATGCCAACTATCACCACGTATATTCAACACCATATTGAAAGTCCTAGCCAGGGCAATAAGACAAGAAAGGGAAATGAAAGGTATCCAAATTGGTAAGGAAGAAGTCAAACTATTCCTATTTGCTGATGATATGGTCCTGTACCTACAAAACCCATGAGACTCAGTAAAAAATTTACTGGAACTGATTGAGAGATTTAGCATTGTGGCAGGATACAAGAAGTTGGATTCCTCTACACCAGCAAAGAGGTTGCTGAAAAAGAAATAAGAAAATTAAAGCCATTTACAATAGCTATCAATAAAATAAAATACTTGGGCATAATTCTTATCAGGGACACAAAAGACCTGTACAAAAAAAAAAAAAAAAAAAATTATAGAAGATTATTTCAAGAAACCATAGAGACCTACAGAAATGGAAGAACATGCCATGCTTGAGGATAGGAAGATTGAACATTGTGAAAATGTCAATTCTACCCAAAGCAATCTATACATTCAATGTAATCCTAATCCAGATCCCATCAACATTCTTTAAATATATGGAAAAAAATCACTAACTCTATATGGAAAGGAAAGAGACCTTGGATAAGCAAAGCATTATTGAGTAAGAACACCAAAGTAGGAGTTCTCACACTCGTGGACCTTAAAATCTAGTATTCAGCCACAATGGTCAAAACTGCCTGGTATTAGTACAACGACGGATACATAGACCAATGAAATAGAATTGAGAACCCAGAAATAGACCCATACGCCTATGGTCAGCTGATGTGTGACAAGGGGCCAAAATCCATGAAATGGGGAAGAGACTATCTGCTTAAGAAATAGTGCTGGAAAAACTGGATATCCATTTTTCAGAAGAATGAAACAAGATCTTTACCTCACACTGTACAAAAAAACTAAGTCCTGATGGATCAAAGACTTAAATGTGAAACCTAAAACTCTACAATTCCTCAAGGAAAAACTAGGGGAAAATTCAGGGGCCTTAATATATAGAACCAATAGATTATCAAGCATAACCAAAAGTGCACAAACACTAGAAGAAAAACTAGATGAATGGGATTTTTTAAAATTAAATTTTTGTGTGCTTCCAAAGATTTCTCAAAAAAAGTGAAAAGAGAACCTAAAGATTGGGGGGCAATAAAATTGGGCAATAACATATCTGATAAGGAACTTATCTCTAGAATTTATAGAAAAGTCCAACACCTCAACAACAAAAAGACAAATGAACCATTAAAAAATGGGCAGAAGACATGAATAGACACTTCACCAAAGAGGAAATTCAGGTGGCCAACAAACAAATGAAGAAGTGCTCATGATTATTAGCCATTAGAGATCCAAATTTAAAAAAAAAAAAAAAAAGAGAGATACCATCTTGCTCTAACACTGGTAGCAAAGCTCAACAAGACAAAAATTAACAAATGCTGGCGAGGATGTGGAGAGACTGGGACTCTCAAACACTGCTGGTGGGATTGTAAAATGATACAACCACCGTGGAAAGAAGTATGGTGATTCCTTAAAAAGTTGGAATTAGAAATACCATTTGACCCAGCAATTCCATTACTAGGTATATAGCCTAAAGAAGTGAGAGCCAGAACAAGAACAGACAAATGCACACCGATGTTCATCGCAGCACTATTTACAATAGCCAAAAAATAGAAACAACTTAGGTGTCCATCAACTGAAGAATGGATAACCAAACTATGGTATGTACACACATTAGAATACTACGCAACCCTAAAGAATAATGTAGAATCTGCAAAACACTGTGTAAAATGGATGAACTAGGAGGACATGTTGCTGAGTGAAATAAGTCAATCACAGAAGGACAAATATTGTATTAGTCTATTGTAAAAAGTCAAGGAAAGGTTTATATATGAAAAGAAATTTTCTTTGTTGATTACCAGGGGGAGGAGGAGGGGGAGTGGAGGGAACATTGTTAGACAGATAGAGACAAGTGTTGATTTGGCTGAAGAGAAGGGCAATGTACCAAATGTGAGTGATCAACATGGTGGCATTGAGGAACAGGAAGACACAGATTGGTACAAGGGAGGTCCAGACAACAAAGATGAACCCTTTTGCACACACAGGATGTATTATCTGTGAAGGCAAACATTGATATATGAGGAGGCGGGGCAAGATGGCGGACTAGGCAGAAGGATTGCACAGACCCTCTTCAACAAAGAAAAGGGAAACCAATTAACACAGACACAG
>NW_006921920.1:1605164-1616683 GCF_000298275.1 Orycteropus afer afer | reverse complement strand
TGACATGAGACAAAGTGTATGTGAACTGCTGTATGAAAAGTGAATTTACTCTGTAAATCTTCACCCAAATCCTAATAAAAAAAAAAAAAATTGATATATGAGTGGATAGATGGGTGGACAGGCTGAACTATTAGGTCTGTCCATGCAGGGGAGAGTGTGCCCAAGACCAAGTATAAGGTTGGCAGACAATGTTTCTACAAGTGTATTTGTATGTTCTATAAGAATTCCCAGGTATATAGTAGAGCTGACAAGGGACAAGGTTGTAGTCCCTCCTTGACCACAGCCAGCTACTCACAGAGAACAAGTGGTTGAACCTGTGGGCTCAGGACCATAGGCTCAGGGGACATCAAGCTCAACTGGCATGTTGTTGTTGTTAGGTGCCGTCAAGTTGTGTCTGACTCAGAGCAACACTATGCACAGCAGAACAAAACACCACCCGGTCCTGCGCCAACTCCATGATCCTTGCTATACTTGAGGACATCATCGTAGCCAGTTTGTCAACCCATCCTGTTGAGGGCCTTCCCCTCTTTTGTTGACCCTCCACTTTACCAAGCATGACATCTTTCTCTAGGGAATGGTCCTGTTCTGGTTACCTAGTGTCACTCTGACAAGAATATACCACAAGTTGAATGGTCTTAACAAACAAGAGTTTATTCTCTTACAGATTGGAGGCTTTGAGGCCAAGTTCAAAGTGCCAGGCTCTAGGGGCTGGGTAAAAACCCCTCAACCTTGTGGTCCAGCTCTGCCTCCTGCCCCTTGACAACTGGAGCTAGAGGGGTTTCTTCATTCAGGCAACCGTTGGCTGCTGAGGATGACAAACCCAAGGTTGACAAATAAAATGATACAGTCTTGATGTTACCAAACCACATTGCAGGCCATTAATTTACGTCCATTGTAAGTCCCAAGGTTGTCAGAGCATGGCAGGCTGCTGAACAGTGACATGGCTACATGTGGGGTTCAAGCATGACACAAGCTAGAGACCATTCCCCAAGGCTTCTCCTTATATACAGGAAGCAGACCAAATCCTGAAGGCAGCTACTCAGCTGCTTGTGGTAGATCCCACCATGGATTTGACTGCCAGTCTCATCATGGGGAATAACTACCGCCAGCTGCCCAGCCACTCAAACAGGATCAGCCAAGTTGACATACAAATTTAACTACCACAAATCCTTTCTGACAACATGACCAAAGTAGGTGAGATGAAGTCTGGCCATTCTCGCTTCCAAGGAGCATTTTGGCTGCATTTCGTCCAGGACAGATCTGTTAGTTCTTTTAGCAGTCCATGGTAGTTTCACCATTCTTTGCCAGCACCACAACTCAAAAGCATCAATTCTTCTTCAGTCTCCCTTACTGATTGTCCAGCTCTCACATGCATATGAGGCGATTCAAAATATCATGCCTTGTGTCAGGCGCACTTTACTCCTCAAGGAGACATCCTTGCTCCTCAGCACTTGAAAAATGCCCCTTGAGAGAGCAATCATAGGAAAAAGAAAGGCTGCTTATGCACAAGAAGACAGCTCAGGAGGCAGGAGTGCATGGAGGGATGGACACAGGGAAGAGATAGCTATTGGGAGTAAGTGGAGGGGAGCTGTTGCATTGTGGTAAATTGTAGTCAATGTCAGGAGACAAAGTGTGTGTGAACTGCTGTATGGAAAGTGAATTTGCTCTGTAAATTTTCACCCAAATCACAAAAAAAAAAAAAAAAAAGAAAAGAAAAATTGTCCCTTGCAGCCAACTTACCCAGTGCTATATGTCATCTAATGTCCTGACTGATGCTTCCATTGGCATTGATTTTAGAACCAAGCAATGTGAAGTCTTTGAGAACTTCAAACTTTTCTCCATTTATTGTGATATTGCATATAGGTCCAGTTGTGAGGTTTTTTGTTTTCTTTGTACTGAAACGTAATCCATACTGCAGACTTTTCTTCAGTCTTCATCAGTAAGTGCCTCAAGCCATCCTCACTTTCAGCAAGCAAAGTTGTATCATCTGCATATCTCAGGTTTTTAATGATTCTTCCTCCAGTCTTGATGCCACATTCTTCTTCATATAGCCCAGCTTCTTGGATTATTTTTTCGACATACAGATTGAATAAATAATGGAGAAAGGATACAAATCTGACACACTACCTTCTTGATTTTAAACCATGCAGTGTCCCCTTGTTCTGTTCAAACAGCCTCCCAGTCAACGTACAGGTTCCTCATGAGCACAATCAGTTGTTCTGGAATTCCCATTCTTCTCAATGTCATCCACAATTTGCTATGATCTACACAATCAAATGCCTTTGCATAGTCAATAAAGCACAAGTAAACATCTTTCTGGTATTCTTTACTTTGAGCCTGGATCCATCTGACAGCAGCTGTGATATCCCTTGTTCCACACCCTCTTCTGAATCCAGCTTGAAACTCTGGAAATTCTCTGTCAATATACTACTGCAACTCTTTTTGAATTATGCTCAGTAAGATCTTACTTGCATACAATATTAATGATATTGTTCTATAATTTCCACATTCTGTGGGTTCCCCTTTCTTTGGAATGGGTTCAAATATGAATCTCTTCCAGTCAGTTGGCCAGGTAGCGTTTTTCCAAATCTCTTGGCATAACTGAGTGAGTGCTTCCAGTGGAGAATCTGTTTGTTGAAACATCTCAATAGATATTCTGTCAATTCCCGGAGCCTTGTTCTTCACCAATTCCTTCAGTGAAGCTTCGACTTCTTCCTGCAGTACCATTGGTTCTTGATATGACACCTTCTGAAATGGATTCAGATCTATCAGTTCTTTTTGGTACAGTGACTCTGTATTCCTTCCATCTTCTTTTGATGTTTCCTGTGTCATTTAATATTTTGCCCATAGAATCTTTCAATATTGCAGGTTAATTTTGTTCCCCTTCTTTCTGCTTTAGAAATACTGAGTGTGTTCTTCCCTTTTGGTTTTCTAACTCCAAGTCTTTGCACATTTCATTATAGTAATTGGCTTTGTCTGTTCAAGCTGCTCTTTGAAATCTTCTCTTCAGCTCTTTTATCTTGTCATTTCTTCCACTTGTTTTAGCTACTCTCTGCTCAATGGCAAGTTTCAGAGTCTCTTTTGCCATCCATTTTAGTCTTTTTTCATCGTTTTAGTGACCCCTTGCTTTCTTCATGGATGATGTTCTTGATATCATCCCACAGTTCTTCTGATTTTCAGTCACTGGTGTTCAATGAATCAAATATATTCTTTAGATGCTCTCTAAATTCAGAAGGGATACATTCAAGGTCATATTTTGGCTCTCATGGACTTGTTTTAACTGTCTTTAACTTCAAGTTGAACTTGCATATGAGTAGTCGATAGTCTGTTACACAGTTATCTCCTGGCCTGGTTTTGGCTGAAGATATTGAACTTTTCTTTCACCTCTTACCACAGATGTAGTCAATCTGATTCCTGTGTATTCCATCTGGAGAAGTCCACATGTATAGCCACCATTTGCAAATACATTGAAAAATGGTATTTGCGATGAATAACTTGTTGGTCTTGCAAAATTCTGTCATGTGACTTCCAGCATCATTTCTGTCACCATGGCCAAATTTTCCAACTACTTGTGTTTCTTCTTTGTTTCCAACTTTTGCATTCCAGTCACCAGTGATAACTAACACATCCTGATTGCCTGTTTAGTCAACTTCAGACTGCAGAAGCTGATAAAATTCTTCAATTTTCCTCATCTTCGGCTTGGTATTTGATGCATATGTTTGAATAATAGTCATATTAACTGGTGTTCCTTGTAGGCACATGGATATCATCCTATCACTGAAAACATTGGGGACAGATCTTGAAACATCCTTTGTGATGATGAACACCATGCTATTCCTCTTCAAATTGTCATTCCCAGCATAGAAGACCACATGGTTGTTTGATTCAAAATGGCCAAAACCAGTCCATTTCAGCTCACTAATGCCTAGGATGGGGAGCTCTGGTAGCGTAGAGCCTAAGGCACTTGACTGCTAACCAGAAGGCTGGTGATTCAAACCTACCAGCCACTCCTCAGAAGGAAGGTTGGACAATCTACTTCCGTAGTGATACTGCCTCAGAAACCCAAGGAGGGGTCGCTATGAGTCAGGTTCGACTCGATGGCACATAACAACAACAACAATGCCTTAATATCCTTATCAATTTTTATGGGCTCCATTTCATTTTTTATAACTTCCAATTTGCCTCAATTCATGCTTCATACATTCCATGTTCCAAATATTAATGGATGTTTGCAGCTGTTGCTCATTCATTTGAGTCATGCCACATCAGCAATTGGGGATCTTAAAAGCTTTACTTTATCTATATCATTTATTCTGGTTCTACTCTGATGATGCAGCTCTTTCCTGATCCTATTTTGAGGGATTTCTGATCTAAGTGGCTTATCATCCTGTACTGTATCAGACAATGTTTCCAGGTTATTCATAAAGTTGCACAGTAATGTATCAGACAGTGTTTCTCTGCTATTCATAAGGTTTTCACTGGCCAATTCTTTGAGAAGTGGATGGTCTCCTCCTTCTCCCTAGTCTGTTTCAGTCTGTAAGCTGTTGAAACCTGTGCACCATGTGCAACCCTACTGGGTTTGAGACACCAGTGGCAGAGCCTCAAGCCTCACAGCAACATGCCACCACAGTAGGACAAACTGACAGACAAATTTGTGTCCCTTAACTGTTCAAAACCTCTCCACCCTCCCCTTACATAGATCCCTACCTCTTTCCCACTGCTTGGGAGGGGCGTGGCCTGGGTCCTCAGCTTTACCTGGATCCCTGCCTCTGCTTCCTCATCCTGGTCCTAGTCCCCCCACCAGCTTTTTCTCTGTTTTCCCCAACTTTCCCACCACTTGGGAGTCTCATGGCCTGGGTTCCTAGCTTCACCTGGATCGCTGCCTCTGCTTTCTTTTTGTGTCCTGTTGTTGGCACAGAGAAAAACTGGCATAACATACTACAAAAGTCATTGTTCTACCTCCCAGTTTGGTGAGTAGCCACTAGGATCTTAAATGCTTGCAAGCAGCTATCTACATGTAATGATGGGTGTCTTTTCATCCAGAGCAAAGAAGAATGATGAAAACCAAAGATTAATGGAAACAATTAGACCAAGGGATTGGTACATCATGCGATCCTCAACCTGACTATGAGACCAGAAGAACTACATGATGCCAGCTACCATTGTCAAACACTCAGAGGGGGATCTATGTAGGAAATCTTGAATAGAGTAGGAGAACAATGTGGAACAAAACTCAAAATCATTTGGGAAAAAAAAAGGGGGGGTGAAGAGGGGGAAGCAGTTTTGCTGGTCTGATAGAAACTGATGGAACCACTGAGACTATGATCCCCATCTGCCCTTCAGGTCTGGAATTGAACCCACACTTGGGACTTTCAGCCAAACAAAAGACATTTACACTAGCTACATACACTCCTTGGAGAGAACAATCATGGGAGAGTAGAAGGGCTGTTTATGCACAGGGAGACAGCTCAGGGGGCAGGAGTGCATGGAGGGATGGACACGGGGAAGAGGTAACTATCTGGAGGAAGTGGAAGGGGAGCTATTGCACTTTGGTAAATTGTAGTCAATGTCATGAGGTAAAGAGTACATGAACTGCTGTATAGCAAGTGAATTTGCTCTGTAAACTTTCACCCAAATCACAGTCCAAAAAAAAAAAAAAAAGAGAGAGAGAGAGAGAGAGAATAAAGGTCAAAAAAGCAAATAAACAAATAAAAGTGAGTGTGGAAATGGTAACCTGTACTTCTAAAGTTATTGGCACACAGACACAGTGCCCTATTTACTGGGACACACATAGCTAATTAATCACAGTCATCAGAGGTGACTGTTACGAGATGGATGTGAATGCACATCTCTGGTTACTGGGGAAATGGAATGGAATTTGAGGACATGTGGCTTACAATTTGTGAGAGTGTGTCCTGTCCATCAAATGGAAGCAAGGCATGCAGAGTGTGATCTGCAGGTGCATGGCTCAGTTCACATGGGATGCAGGGCAGTGGGTAGCCACTGTAGGGAGAGGCAATGTGAGTGAAGTAGGTAGGCAGTGGTGGCAGAGGATGTTCCAAGCTACTGGATTGGTGGGAGGGAGTTTCCTCGCCCATAGTCATTGGGAATATGTAGTGGGGAGAGTGGCAGAGTGCATTTCTCTTTTCTATGTTTAGTGGCATGGGTCCGTTGCATGTCTAAGCATGGAAAGAGGAGGGGGTGCCTGGAGTCCAGTGTCTCTAATCACCACCTAACAGGCCTTCACCTCCACATGGGCCCTCCACTCAAATGACTAGTGCCTTACTGATGAATGGTTCCATCCTCTTTTATTGGCTCCCTCATCACTCTGTCATCACCTGTGCCACTTGAATTCTTACCTACTTCTTTGCACTTTCCTCTTAGATATAGTGCATATTCTTCTCATCTTGCTTCTCTCTAGATTTTTTTTTATACTATATCTCTGTATTAATGGGTAGTCCATGAAGTTGGCTTGGTTTCAATCATGTATGTTGTCTTCTGTGTCTTAAAATGGCTGCTCTGTGTTGGGTCCCTGCTCTGTACTCCTACCCAATTATGGTTTTTGTTCTTTCTTTTTCCAGTCAGTGTTTAATGAAACTTTTTATTGTCTCATCTGATTCTCAGAGTTTGAGGATTATGATCTGCATTAGTTTCACTTGTTTTTTCAAGATTTTTTGTCCTGAGGAGGACTGGTCAGGTATTTTGTAAGCTGCTCCTCAATTGGCATTTATCTGCAGTTTTCCCATGAATACACTGGATTTTTTGAGAGAAAGATGGCAGAAGTAAAGTGCATTTTCATCACATGATGTAAATAATGTTTATAATCAACATAATTTAAGACTATAGATGTTGACTTTGGTTACTTGGCAAATGTAGTTTCTCTACTGTAAAGTGGATGAGTGCATTTCTAGTAAGTGCCCTATCTATTAGGTCATATTAGGTGGCAAAGCAAGACAATATATGTTTATCTACACAAGTATATAAACACATATCTGTAAATAATTTTAAATGCTTTTTATTGAAATATAATTTATGTACAGTGAAATACAGAAAACTAAAGTGACATAGGTCAATGCCTTTATTTTTGCAGTGTTCCTTCCCTTTCCCTCCCACCCCTGGAAACCAACAAAGAAAGTTTCCCTCCATATGTAAAACTGTCCTTGACCCTACACAGCAAGGAAGTAATACTATATTTGTCCTTCTGTGATTGACTTATTTCACTCAGTATAATGTCCTCCAAGTTCATCTATGTTATGCTGTGTTTTGCAGACTTTACATTATTTTTTGGTGCTTCACTTTATTCCATTGTGTGTATATACCACAGTTTGGTCATCCACTCTTCCACTCATGGGCACATAGGTTGTTTCCTTCTTTTTGCTATTGTAAATAGTACTGTAATGAACATGGATATGCATATATCTGTTCCTGTCCTGGTTCTCACCTCTCTAGGAAATATACCTAGTAATGGCATTATTGCTGGGTCAAATGGTATCTCCAATTCCAGCTTTCTAAGGAATCGCTATTCTGCTTTCCACAGTGGTTTTATCACATCACAGTCTCACCAGCAGTGTATGAGGGTCCCAATCTCTCCACATCCTCATCAGCATTTGTTATTTTCTGTCTTGTTGAACATTGCCATCAATGCTGTCATGAGATGGTATCTCATTGTTGCTTTGATTTGCATCTCTCTCATAGCCAATTATCGTAAGCATCTCTTCATGTATTTTCTGGCCACCTGAAATATTCCTTGGTGAAGAGTCTATTCATGTCTTCTGCCCATTTTTCAATTGGATCGTTAGTCCCTATGCTGTTAAGGCATTGGAGTTTTCTATAAATCTTAGAGATAAATCCCTTGCCAGATATGTAATTATCAACAAGTATGAATTTTTTTTTGCTGTCATTTTTGTTATGTGCTTTTTGTGGTGTTGATTGGTTCCATATAATTTTCTGTGCTGAGCTCATTTTGTTTATGAATCTTGTGATCACTTCCTTCAATTGCTATGTTGTTTTAGTATTTGCTAAATATTTATACTGGTCCTCGTTTTTATTTTGATGTGAATGTTTACCATTTTTTCTTTGAGGTTACCCTGTGATTTACAATTTTCTTCCCAAGTTTAGAATAGTCCATTCCATCTTGTAGTTGTCTTGACTTCCCTACCATTTAGAAGTTCTGTTAACTATGCAATTTTTTTCCCTCTTTTTGGTTTGTAGTTATGCTCATTTGTCAATTGACATCTCTGCTTCCCTGTTTACAATCTTGTAAGCTTATTTACTCTGTATACTTCGATAGCTGTGTTGGTTTCTCTCATCTGCATAGTTTCTGCTGAGTATTCTGAGCTTAGTCTTATCAGTTGTTCCTTGTAGCTAACTTTTTGTTTTTCCCGTGCTGCTTTCAGGATTTTGTCTTTGATTTTAGTGAGTTTGATGATGATATTGGTGATTTTCTTTTGAGGTCTATCTCGTTTGGGGTTCATTGGACTTCTTGAATGGGTATATTCTCATCTTTCGTACCAGGAAATTTCTCTTCCAAGAAATCTTTGACAATTTTTTTTCTTTCTGTGCTTTTATTTGTCTCTTTCTGTTCTGGAATTCTGATTACCTGTAGGTCATTTCTTTTGATGCTATCCCACATAGACCTTAGGTTTTCTTCACTTGGTTTTGATCTTTTTTTCTGATTGATTGCTTTCTGAAGAAGTATTGAGGTATTTGCCTTCAATCTCAAAAATTCTGTCTTCCATTGATTCAATTCTACTGCATTGCCCTTTCAATGTGTTATCCATTTCTGAAAATTTAGTATTAATATTCTGGACTTCTATGTGTAGATTTTATATCATTTCTAATTTTTCATTTATTTTGTTGTTTTTTTTCTTGTATTGTCTTTCAAAATTGTTATTGGGTTTTCTCTCTGTTTTCCTCAATTTTGTCAATCTTCTCCTTGATCTGTCTCTCAATTCACTGAAGATACTCAAATATAATTCTTTTGATCCTCATCAGGGAGTTCCAATGCTGCTTCTTCCTCAGGGATGTGTTTGGTCCCTTCTTCTTCCTGTTTTATCTTCCTTCTTTGTGGGCACTGTGATGCTCTGTTGTCTCTGAGGCATTGTGATGCTTTTATATTTATATTTAAGTGTTGATTGTATGTTGGAGTGATTTTCCCACCATTTTTGCTTTCTTTGTTTTGTGTGTATGCTATCTAAATGTGGAGGTTACTGTGCTGTGCTCCTCTGTTCTCTAGTTGGCAGCACTTATACACTTACCACCTGTCTCCTTTCCCATTCCCATTGTCAGCTTCCCATATGTCCCTACTTTCCATGGCAAACAGATTCTTATGGTCCCTGGAATCTGAATGAGAATGCTGTCACTATAAAGTCCAAAATGGCCATCACTTATAAAGATTCAAAATTGCTGTGCTCTCAGTAGTTTTAAATATCCAAACTGGCCAAAGTTTATAAACATCAAAATGGCTGCACCCTCCAGACAGTGTAAAGTCCACAGCTCAGGTTGTCTCCCTCCTTTTTGTTTCCCTTCCTAGTCATGGTACATCAGCCATGACTAGGTCAATTCTCAGGTCCCCACATCACTTGGAAATATTCAGGCTGTTGGTTCTGTCAGAGTAGCTGACAGTCCACTGTCCCAATCGTCTCTGTACTCACTGTTTCATTCAGTTTTTTCCACTAGTTGGTGCCTAATCCACTTCTGTATAGCTCCTTTCAAAGCCCAGGGCTCCACGTGTCTCTTTTCTTGATTGAAGAGGGTCTGTGTAACCTGTCTTCCTATTCCTCCATCTTAATGGAAGTGGTATATGTAAGCATCTGTATGTGTATTAATATAAAGAGAAATTTATTCTGATGTCTCCCACTCTAATCCATCACCCCTTTCATTATTCTTGCACCTTTCACTTGCTTTTGTTGCATTCCCACTCAAACATGAGGTTCTTACCATGTGCCATCCATTTATTGAATTATTCAATTCCATAATATAAATATAGTATGATCATTATTCTGTACCAGAAAACAGATTAACAATCATACTTGGAACGACAAGTTGGAAAACAACTTTAATGAGTACTGCAATTGATATAATCTTATCAAATATTGTGCTTCTGTGCAGTTCCTTTTGTCTTTAGTCTTATTGATTTTACTTGTTTCTAAAGTTACATAAACCAAGCCAAATCCATGGTCATCAAGTCAGTTCCAATGCATAGTGATTCCCATTGTGTTTCCAAGGCTATAAATATTTATGAAAGTAGATTGCCTCATCTTCCTCCCATGTAGCAGCTGGTATGTTAGAACCACCGTCCTTCTGATTAGCATCCAAATGCCTTACCCACTATGCCATCAGAACTCCTTCAAAGTTACTTAGGTCGCTGCATTTTTCCCCTAGCCCTTTGATGATCATTTCATACATTTCTAGTATAATTAGTCACTCTTGTCCTAGTCTAAATTCCTTCATGGGATCCCTTGATCTGCTAAAAGGATTTATTGCTGCTGTTGTTTGCTTTTGTTTCAAATTTTCATATACTAAGGTCCACTCTTCTGTAAATTTCTGTGGGTATTCACAAGTGCATAAAGTTGTGTATAGACCATCACAGTGTCACAGAAAATTTCAGCAGCCTAAATAATCACCTGTTCTCTTATTCACACATTTCCCCCCAGAAAGTACTGATCTATTCATCAACTTTTAATAAAAACTTTGCCTTTTCTAGAATGTTGTATACAATAATGGGAATAATAAATTACATAGCCTTTTCAAGGTTTCTTTCCATTTTTTTTTATAGATATTTGTACATTTCTTTTTTACCATTGTATGGATGTGATATAATACAAGTTTCTTTCCTTTCCCTCCTCTTTTGTGTTTTTAATCTATTAACCTATGAAGCCTAACTAAAAGCATTTGTGTACAGGGGTTTGTGTGAAACTAAGTTTTAATATCAATTGGATAAATACCTAGAGGCCTGATAGCTTAATTATATGGCATGTTTATTTATTTATTTATTTTGGGTGGGACAGTCTTCCAAAGTGAGTATACTGTTTTGTATTCTCATTAGCAATGAATGACACTTTCTTTATTCCACATCCTCACCAGCAATTGGTATTACTGGTATTATAGTTTTTAGTCATTCTAATAGTGGTGCTGTAGTACTTCACTGTTGCTTTAGTTTGCAACTCTTAAATGATAAATTTTGTTGAGAAACATTTCATATGCTTATTTGCCATCTGTCTATCTTGTTTGTTAAGGTGTCTTTTCACATAGTTTGCCTATATTTAATTAGGTTATTTATTTTCTTGTTAATTTTATGTATTCTTTGTGTATTTTGGACAGACGTTCTTTATCAGATATATGTTTGGTAAATATTTTCCTATTAAATCAGAAATTATCTTTTCATTCTCTCAGTTGTTTTTCACAGAGAAGATGTTATGATTGTAATATAAAAGTTTAAAAGTTAAACGTAACATGTTGTTGTTGATAAGTGCCGTCGAGTCGTTTCCGACTCATAGCGACCCCATGCACAGCAGAAC
>NW_006921920.1:1603380-1604844 GCF_000298275.1 Orycteropus afer afer | reverse complement strand
TATTCATTGTCCAGCTCTCACATGCATACAAGGTGATTGGAAATATCATGGCTTGTGTAACATAAATTTTTTTTTTTTTTAATGACTTGTGGTTTTTTCTGTTGTATTTAAACACTGAGGTCTGTGTTCTATTTTGATTTAATTTTTATGAAAAGTATGAGGTTTGTTTCCAGTATCTTTTTTTTTTTTTTTTTCTGCATATGAATGTTAAATGATCCAAGCATGATTTGTTGAAATATTTTTCTGTTCTCTGTTGATTTACTGTTTTTTCCTTGTAAGGGATAAGTTGACTTCATTTATATGAATCTATTTCTGAGCTCTCTGTTTTGAGGTGTCTTTTTTTTTTTGCCTATACCAGTCAATGTCTTGATTACTGTAGCTTTAAAATAACTCTTGACATTGGTTTGTGTGAATGTTTTAATGCTTTTTTTTCCCCTGTATTATGTTGGCCATTGTTTTAGTCTGGGTTTTCTAAAGACACGAAACAGTGAAGCTTATATAGAGAGAAAGAGACCAAGAGAAGGAAATTTATCTCAAGGAAATGCCTCATGCAGTCGTAGAGTTTAGAAAGTCCCAAGCCCATGTGTCAAACATCAAAGTGGAGGATTCTCCTAACTCATGCAGCTACAGAGATTGAAGAACCCATATTCAGCAAGCAATATAATGGGCTTCTGGCTTTAGATGATGAGGAATCCAAGATTGGCTGGTAACTGACAGGCTCTTGGTTCAGAGACTGTGAAGGAAAATATCCAAAGAATGGCAGGCAATGCAGCAGACCACAAATTCAAACCATTATGATGATGAGCCAGATGAAGGATCCTGGGCAAAAATCCTGAGAGTTTTTCCAGAACTTTTTCATATATAATGGAAGCAGTCCATACCCTGAAGGAAATTCCCTTTCAGCTGTTTGCTACTAAAAGCAGATCTCAACATGAAGGTGATTACATTATATCAGATCTCATCCTGGGGCAAAGTTACATCATAACTATTAAAACCTCTAGAATCATGGTCCAGCCAAGTTGACACACAATCTTAACTGTCACAGCTATTTTACATTTTTTAATGTTATCATATCAATTTTAAAACCAGTTTGCCAATATTTTTAAAATACATTATTTGGTTTTGATTGAGAGTGTCTTGAACATTTGGAGAAATTTAAAAGAAATGACATCTTAACAATATTAGGTCTTTACATCCCAAACAGCATCTCTCTCAATTCATTTAGACAGTCTTTCATTTATTTCATTAGACTTTTGTAGTTTTCTAAATATAGATGCTGGATATATTTTTTTAAATATTTATATCAAGGTATTTCATTTTTTATGTTATTGTAAATTGTATATTTGAACTTCAAATTATTTTATGAATAATTTTATTGTATATAGAATTTTAGGTTGGTGGTTTTTTCCTTGAAAATATTTAAATATTTTATTCCACTTTTTTCTTTCTTCTTATTTATTTATT
>NW_006921920.1:1592366-1603176 GCF_000298275.1 Orycteropus afer afer | reverse complement strand
ATTTTTTTTTTTTTCCCTGCAGTTCTAATATGATATACCTATACTTAGATTTTTGATATTTATTTTACATAGTATTTCTGACCAGCTTGGATATTTAATTAGTATTTTCATTATTTTTGTATTTCTGTCATTATTAGTTACAAATTTTGAAAGTGTCCCACCATTCTTAGACAGTCTCCCATTTCATATGTTTGAAACTCAAATGATATTTCCTTGTTCTTCACTTGTCTACTAATAAACCTACCAAAGGTATTCTTCATTTATTTTACTATGATTTTGATACATAACATTTTCTTTTAATTATTTTTTAGTGTTTCCTTCTCTCTATTTACATTACTCATTTTTTCTTGCATGTTTTCTACCTTTTCCATTAACCTAGTTCATGTCTCCAGCAGACTCTGCTTTAGGTAACCATATGTCAACTATGATTCTCTATATTTATCACTCTTCACAGAGTTTGGGCTGCCAGTCTTCTCTGAGACTTCAGTTTCCTGTTGTGTGTGGATAAGAAAATTTGCTAATTTTCTAAGGAAATCAATAGCATTTACAATAGTTACCAAAAAAATAAAACATGTGGGAATAAATCTCACTAAAGTCACAAAAGACCTGTACAAAGAAAACTACAAATCACTACTCCAAGAAACCATAAGAGATCTATATAAATGGAAGAATATAACATGCTCATGGACAGGAAGATTGAACATTGTGAAAATGTCAATTCTACTTAAAGCAATCTATACATTCAATGCAATCCCAATTCAGATCCCATCAGCATTCTTTAAGGATATGGAAAAATCAATCAATAATTTTATATGGAAAGGAAATAAACCTTGTATAAGCACACTGCTTGGAAGGAAGGTTGGGCATTCTACTTATGTAGTGATACTGCCTTGGAAACCAAAGGAGTGGTCGCTATGAGTCAGGTCAGACTCAACAGCACATAACAACAACAACAACATTGAAGAAGAACAAAGTAGGAGGTCTCACATTCCAGGACCTCAAAGCTACTGTATACCCACAGTAATCAAAACATCCTGGTACTGGTACAGTGGCAGACACAAAGACAGTAAAACAGAATTGAGAACCCAAAAATAGATCCATCAACCTATGGTCAGCTGATTTTTGACAAAGGTCTGAGATCCATTAAATGGGGAAGAAATGGTGTCTTTAACAAATGGTGCTGGCAAAACTGGATATCCATTTGGAGAAAAATGAAACAAGATCATACCTCACACCATACACAAAAACTAAATCCAGATGGATCAAAGGCTTTTATGTGAAATGTAAAATTATTATGTTCCTCAAGGAAAAACTAGGGACAAATTTAGGGGCCTTAATTTATGGCATAAATAGATTGTCAAGCATAACTCAAAATGCATAAACAGCTGAACGCAAACTAGATGAATGGGACCTTCTAAAAATTAAATTGTTATATACTTCAAAAGATTTTTCCAAAAGAATAAAAAGAGAAGCTACAAATTGGGAAAACATATTTGGCAACGACGTATCTAACAAGGGCCCTATCTCTAATATTTATAGAAAACTCCAACACCTCAACAACAAAAAGATTTACAATCCTATTAAAAAATGGGCAAAAGACATGAATAGAAATTTCACCAAAGAGGATATTCAGGCAGTCAGCAAATACATGAAGAAATGTTCACAATCATTAGCCATCAGAGACATGCAAATCAAAACAACAATGTGATACCATCTCACCACAGCATTAATGGCAAAGTTCATCAAAGGATGTGGAGAGATTAAGACTCTCATACAATGCTGGTGGGAGTTTCAAATGTTACAACCACTGTGGAAAGCAGTATGGTGATTCTTTAAAAAGCTGGAATTAGAAATATCATTTGACCCAGCAATCTCACTACTAATTATATATCTTAAAGAAGTAAGAGCCAGGACAAGAACAGATATATGTACACCCCTGTTCATCACAGCACTATTTACAATAGCAAAAAGTTGGAAACAACCTACATGCCCACCAGCAGAAGAATGGATAAGCACACTATGGTACATAAGCACAATGGAATATTATGCAACACTGAAGAAAAATATAGAATCTGCAAAATACTGTATAACATGGATGAACTTGGAGGACATTATGCTGAGTAAAATGAGTCGATCACAGAAGGACAAATATAGTATTAGTTCATTATTGTAAAAAGTCAAGAGAAGATTTACATATGGAAGGAAACTGTTTTTGTTGATTACCAGGAATGGAAAGGAAGAGGAGGAAACACTGAAAATAAACAAATAAATAAATACATTGACCCATGTCAAAAAAAAAGAAAAAAGAAAAGTTGCTAATTTTCATTTTATTAAACATTTTTATTGTGAGGATGACAGTGACAGCTTCTAAACTCTTTATGTCACAACAAGAACCAGAAGTTTACTATGCTTCTGAAATGGCAGTACTAATGTTGTTTTATGGTTTAACTTTAACAGCAGAATATAATGTGGTAAAAAATTGGAAAGTATGTTTTTTTAATTGGGCATTCAAAATGGTGCTTTTGATCAGGGATGGGGGCTCAGCCGAGGTTAAAGGAAAAATTAATCCATTGTACTACTCTTGTCATTTTACTTGATGAATTTAAAAGACATATGTGTTTGTGGGGAAAAAAAAAATGTTTATATTTTCCATTGTTCTTTGTTCTAAAAATTAAAAAACTATTAAAAGGACTTATCTCCAAAATCTATAGAAAACTTCAACACCTCAACACCAAAATGACAAATAACTCAATTTAAAAATGGTCAAAGACTTGGACAGTTCACTAAAGATATGCTCGTGGCCAACAAACACATGAGGAATTTCTCACAATTTTTAGTCATTAGAGAGATTTAAATCAAAGCAATGATGAGATGTCATCTCACTCAGCAATAATAGCAAAGTCCAACAGGACAGAAAATAACAAATGCTGGTGAGGTTCCGGAGAGACTGGAACTCTTGTGCACTGTTGGTGGGATTGTAAAATGGTATTACCATTGAGGCAAATGGTCTGATGTTTCTTTAAAAAACTGAAAATAGAAGTACCATTTGACCCAGAAATTCCATTACTAGAAATATATCCTAAAGAGGTCAGAGATAGTGCACAAACTGATACATGCACATTTATGTTCTTTGCAGCACAATTCACTGTAGCAAAGAGATGGAAACAACCTAAATGTCAATCAAGGGACGAATGGATAACCAAATTAATGGTACATTCACACAATGGAATACTATGCTACATTAAAGAACAATGAAGGATATGCAAATCATCTCACAACATGCATGAGCCTGGAGGACATTATACTAAATGAAATAAGTTAATTGCAGAAGGACAAATACTGTATCAGCCCATTATGGTAAAAAGACAAAGAAGGGTTTGCTTGAGAAAGGGAACTCACTTGCTAGATTACCAGGGTGGGGAGGGAAGGGAGGATTAATTTCAGGCTAGTTGGGGGACATATGCTGATGTGGGTAAGGGGAGTGATGGTATAGAAAGAGTCTGTGACCACCATGATAACATTAGGAAAAGGGAGGACATTGAATTGTGCACATAAGATATAGATGACATATGCTAATACGAAGTAGTGTATGCATAATACTGCATTACCATTAACACTAGGCTACAGATAAATACATAAATATCTGAGAAGATCAGATGGGGGTCAGTGAACAGGTGTATACTCTAGACCAAAGATAGAATCAGCAGAGGTTAATATTGCACAGATACCAGTGATACAAAATACCCACAATCCTTACAGAAACAACAGAAGACAAACATAGAGTAATCCCTCACAGATAGCCAGACACTGCGGGAGAGAGATCCAATGGATCTACCAAATCAGGACCACAGTACTGGCGGACACCAGACTCAAATGGCACAACAATATACATAAAAGTCTTGTTCCTCATCTTACATTGGTGAGTCTTAAAAGTGACTGGGGTCTTAAAAGCTTCCAAGTGGCCATCTAAGATGCATCTAATGGTCTCTTATTGTCAGAAGTGAAGAAGAGTGCAAAAAAAACAAGGGCACTTGGAAGCAATCAGCCCTAGGACATGATGGCCCCAAGACCAGAAGAACTAAATGGTGCCCAGCTACCAATGCCAACCACTCAGGAAAGGATCAAATCAGGAGATCCTGGATAGAGTGGGAGGAAAGATGTGGAACAAAATCCAAAAACTCAATAATGACCTGAATTATTGGTCGGATAGAGCATGGTGAGACTCCCAATACTAAGGCCCTTGGATACATTCTGGGCCTAGAATAAAACTCACTCCCAGAGGTCCCTCTCACTCTAATATAACTAAGTAAATAAACAAACAAATAAATAAATAAATAAATAAATACTAAATATTAAGAAACTATATAAAAGGAATGTGATGACCAGAAATAGCTGAGTAATGTCAATGCAAATTTCACAGTAAATATGTAATTTTTCAAAGTAATGTTATTTGTAAGTTATTGATAAGCTCTGTAAAGGACAGTTCTGCCTGTTGACCTTTCAGTTTAAAAAGATTATGAAAGATAAATCATAGTTTTCCCTGAAAAAATATAGTAGATATATTTTGTATACAAACACAAACTTTTATATAAATTCAGCAATTCTCATGCATTAAAACAAAGAGCAGGAATGCTTAAGGGTTTAATAGCTCCTGTTGTGCAATCTTAAAGAATTACTGTGAGATTTAATTTCCACTAAGTGAAGAGAATCCCATTATTTATTTATTTATTTCATATTATCTTTACTACTAGATATGTTTTGTTTGTCCAATGAATGCAGCACTAGTTGTGAATCTAGTACTGAAGTGAATAAAATTTAATTCTGCATTATCTGACGATGAATTATGCTGACCATGGGTAATCCTGACAATGTTTTCTACCTAACCTGTTTTCCCTTGTAATTCATTTTTCCCCCTAGATAACACCCAAGCAAACTGGAAGTATATTAAAATAAATAAATAAATTAAAATTGTATATTGATCTAAGAATAACATGAATGAAATAAATTGAATAACATAAATTGAAAATCAATTTATTGAGCCTTAAGACAAAATGTATGTTTTTTTTTTTCTTTAACTTCCTTGTGTCCTTCTTTCCTGTGCATTTCTGCCCTCTGAGCTATCTCTCTGTGCAAATACTGCCTTTCTGAACTCCCATGATTGATTTTTCTAAGGAGTGTACCTACCTAGTGTAAATGTTCACCTTATATACCTGTCTATTGTTTGACTGGAAGCAATGGGAGTGAGTTCACTTCCAGGCGTGAAGGGTGACTAAGGGCCACAATCTCAGGGGTTTCACTAGTTTCTATCAGACTAGTAAGTGTGGTCTTTGTTATGATTTTGGGTATTGTTCCATAGTTTTCTCCCACTGTATCCAGATTATCCTACACAGTCCCCTTCTGAGTGGTTGACAGTGGTATCCAGGCACCATTTATTTCTTATGGTCTTAGGGTCATGTAAGCTGAGGTTCACATGCTCCACTAGTCTTTGGGACTAATTGCTTCCATGTATCTTTCTTCATTCTACTTGGCTCCAGATGAGGAGAGATCAATTGTTGCATCTAGCTGGCTGTTTGCAAGATTTTAAGACCCCAGTCACTACACACCAAAGTAGGATATAGAACAATGTTTTTGTATAGTATCTTATGCCAATTGAGCTTGATATCTTTCATGACCATGGTCCTGAGCCCACAGGTTCAACAACTCACTCCTTCAAGGTGGTTGGCTGTGGCTAAGAAATTATCATAACTTTGGCCCCTGTTAGTTGTATTTATATGGACAACCTTACAGCACATACCAATATGTATCTAGAAATATTGTGTGCCAAACTTACATATAGTCATGGGTTTATTCCCTTTTGCCTAGACATACTTGATCATTCGGCTTCTCTACCTCTGTGTCTACCCATATATTGATTGTTATTACTAACAATGCAGTATTTTTGTCTAAAAGTGTTGATCTTTGTTGTCTATACTCTTGTGCACCTCTCTATGTCTTCCTTTTCCTTGGTTTTATTGTGTTGGTCACTCATTTTTTGGTGTATTGCCTTTCCTTCACCCAAATCAATACTTGTCTCTTACTTATCTAGCAATTTTCCTCCTCCCCCTCTCTGATTACCAATAAAGAAAGTTTCTTTTCATATACAACTCAAATGGATACACACACACACACACACACACACACACATATATATAGTTTGTTTTACATTCAATGTTTCTTGTACATTTAGTTTCACTCCCTATTTACCATTCCCAACTCTCACCAGTCTCCTTCCCTCCCTGCCCAGTAACCTTCCCCATGTGGCTCTCATAGTTATGCACTCCTGTTTGTCCTGCATTTCTTCCATATCAATGTTGCTCCTCTGGTGCCCCGTGGTCTATTGCTCTAAGGGATGTATTTCCATAGAGTATGTAGGTGCATCAACCTGGGTTGAGTGGTCTGCATGTACATCTTGTTAACTATTGGGCTGAGAGCTAGCCCCTGGGGGTGAGTTTTATTCTAGGAGCAGAATGTATTCCAGGGCCATAGTATTGGGGTCTCACTAGACTCCATCTGACCAGTAATTCTGGTCATTATTGAGTTTTTGGATTTTTTTCATGTTTTTCTCCCACTCTATCCAGGATCTCCAGATATGATCCTTTCCTAAGTGACTAGAATTGGTAGCTGGGCACCATCTAGTTCTGGTCTTGAGGGCCATTGTGTCCTAGGGCTGATTGTTTCCAAATGCCTTTGTTTTTTTGCACTCTTCTTTGCTTCTGAAGCTAGGAGACCATTAGGTGCATCTTAGATGCTGCTTGAAAGCTTTTAAGACCCCAGTCACTATTAACCAATGTAGGATGAGGAATAAGGCTTTTATGTATTTTGTTGTGCAAATGGATATATTTTAATGAGTGCATCCTTCATTGATAAACAAAGTTGTATAATAAATAACAGAATAAATCTTACTACTAGGTTTTTGATGCTGAAGTATTTCTTCAAATATTTCAAAAGAATATTGCAATTACATCAACACATTTTTAAAAGAAGTTTCATTTTATGGCACTTCAGTTCTTAGAAATGGCAGGACAAACAAAAATGAACCAGATTAAATGCTAGTCCTAATTTTACATAAGGAGCTCTGGTGGTGTAATGCCAAAGGCATTTAACTGCTAACCAGAAGGTTGGTGCTTCAAAACCATCAGCCCCTCCGTGGAAGGAAGACTGGGCAATCTACTTCCATAAAGATTTACCACCTCGGAAATCCAAAGGGGGTTGCTATGAGTTGGAATTGACTCAGTTGCAGTGAATTTGGTTTGTTTTTTGGTAATTTTGCATATTCACTAATGTACTTGGCTCTTAGTCATATTAGGGAGATTTAGTGTTGCAATGGTTAAAACATTTGGCTGCTAACCAAAATTTTGGCAGTTAGAACCCACCAGACACTCCTCAGGAGAAAGATTAGGTAGTTTAGTTCCTTAAAGATTTACATCCTTGGAAACCCTATTGGGCAGTTCAACTTTGTACTATAAGGTTGCTATGAATGGAAAGCAACTAGATGGCAGTGAGTTTTTAGTCATATTGTGGCTCTTTCTATATATTATTTGCAGTGTAAAGGCTTATATAGTGATTGTAATTAATTCACTGATAATCTGTAATTGTTTCATCCAAGTTTGCTACTACTAACCAAAAGTTAAACAGCTTGATTCCACCCAGACACATTTGAGAAGAAAGGCCTGAGAGTCAACTACTGAAAGATCACTCACTGAAAACTCTATAAGCACAATTCTTCTCTGGCACATTTAGGTTCACTATGAGTCATAATCAATTTAATGACAACTAATTACTTGTTATTTTAGAATCGATATGGATTAGCAATACAAAGTCAGTGTTACGAAATCAGAAAAAAAAAATATGTAATATAGTAAGTGTTTTTCCTATAAGAAATGTTACAAATCCAAAAAGTAAAAGGAAAAAATAATTTGTATACTATAGAATGTGAGCTATTCAATAACAAACTTTTTTTCTCATTTTTTGCATTCAAGATTATTGAATTTCTAGTACATAAGGATACATTTATGAACAAGGCCTCTGCTTTCATAACATTTAGATTTTCAAAAGAAGTAGATATAAACAAGTATAAAATAAATGACATATGCACTCTGTAGTAAACTCAAATTCTTGCAGGAATTTCAATAATAATTTTTAATATATGTAAATGCATTATCATACAATGCAAATAACACTAAGAAAAGTTCAGCAATTTCACACATTTTACTCTACAGTGATAACCTTTCTCCTTTTCTTTTAATCAGCACAGGCGTTTATATAGTTAGCAATGTCTTCAACATTTTCTTTTTTTAGTGCCTAAGGCACTTGACTGCTAACCAGAAGACTGGTGGTTCAAACTCACCAGCCACTCCTAGGAAGGAAGGTTGAACAATCTACTTCCATAGCGATACTGCCTCGGAAACCCAAGGACAGGTCGCTATGAGTCGGGTCCGATTCAATGGCACATAACAACAACAACAACATTGTGATAATAAAGAAAGCTACTCACACAAAGCTGCTCTGTATCCTGGGAAACACTTTGCTGTTCTGTATTCATCCAATTCCAGATAGTGGTCCATTTAATTAGAAACAGAGACATGCAGATTATATCCCCTAATGAGTGATAGGGATTATATCCAACATGAGGAATGAAAACACACTGTAGAAGAAATGCCTCTCTATTGAACAATAGAGAACTTACTATTGACATGCAGGATTATATGGGTGCTATAGCATAATCATTCCATACCTATTGGGCATTCATTAAATAAATATTCTCTGACTATATATGTAATGAATGATATAAACACAGAGATGAAAGACATAGCCCTTGCCTTCCAGGAATGTATGACCTCATAGCAAAGACAGAAGAGTAAGGAAAAAAAAGGCTGTTAATACTTCACCATAAGAAAAATAAGTATTCTGTTTTACTATTTATTACAAGGTAGCACAGTAGTATGAGATAGTTAATTCATATCTTTAACATGTGACCTATTTCCTGAGTTTCTGTCTATACACAGCCATTTTTCAGTCCTAAAAGTGGTGCTGAATGGAGGACTTCAGGCACATTTGTCAATGTGGCAGTATAACTGGCAAGGATTCAAAAGCTCCATTCATTTCCATGGAGCAGCTGTGTTGAAAGATCAGACTGACCAATTTGAATAGGAGTTTTGATTGGAATGTTCTCAGAATTGTTCTGTCAGGACTGTGTGGATGAAGCTACAGAGAAATTTAAGACTGCTTGTTTAATGCTGGATAGCATTTCAATGACACCCTGTCTTGTAACTTCCATTTTGAATTAACTTCTCTGTTGTTTCTAAACTACTTATAACTGAAGAACACTGCTGGTTAGGTACCAAAAGTTCCATGAGTCCTTATTGTTTGAATATACATCATTTTCCCCATCAAAATGCAAACTTCTACATAGCTTTATAAATCCAATAGTAAAAAACTGATCTTGATTGTGTGTAAAGGAAAAGGCAATCCTAGAAGGAAAGAACCATCAGATAAATCTTAAAATCTTAACTACAATTTCCACATGAAATATTCTACATAGGTATTTCTTTCAAATGGGTCTGTCTTCATAAATATTATTCTTGGGAATAAATTTGGAGTGGTAAAATTGAACCTAAATGTATGGCATTCTTATTGATAAAATAACTTTAAAAATATGTAGGCTGTGGCATAGCACCTACTGCATAAGACATTTTTGGAAGGAGAATTCCAGAAATCTTTTTAGTATAAGTGTTTCTGAGTTAAAAAGAAACTGATATATAATATTTCGTCACTGCATTTTTGGAAGAAACATGTACATTGTTGTCAATTACAAATTTTAAAAATTTCAAATCCTATATATATATATATATATATATATATATATAATGTGTATATATATATGAATATTATATATATATATTGTTGTTGTTAAGTGCCGTGGAGTCATTTCTGATTCATAGCGACCCCATGCACAGCAGAACGAAACACTGCCCGATCTTGCACCAGCTTCATGATCCCTGTTATACTTGAGCCTATCATCGCAGCCACCTTGTCATTCCATCTTGTTGAAGGCCTCCCCTTCTTTCGTCGATCCTCCACCCTACCAAGCATGATATCCTTCTTCAGGGAATGGTCCCCTCTGACAACATGACCAAAATAGATGAGACGAAGTCTGGCCATTCTCACTTCTAAGGAGCACTTCAGGTGCACTTCCTCCAGGACAGATCTGTTAGTTCTTTTAGCAGTCAGTGGTACTTTCAGCATTCTTCACCAGCACCACAACTCAAAAGTATCAACTCTTCTTCAGTCTTCCTTATTCATTGTCCAGCTCTCACATGCATACGAGGCAATTGGAAATATCATGGCTTGTATCAGGCACACCTTAGTCCTCAAGGAGACATCCTTGCTCCTCAGCACTTGAAACAGTTCCTTTGAGGTTGACCTTCCCAATGCTGCACGTTGTCTAATGTCCTGACTGCTGTTGCCATTGGCATTGATTGTAGAACCAAGCAACGTGAATTCTTTGACAACCTCAATCTTCTCTCCATTTGTTGTAATTCTGCTCATTGGTCCAGTTGTGAGGATTTTTGTTTTCTTTATATTGAGACGTAATCCATACTGCAGACTATGTTCTTCACACTTCATCAGTAAGTGCCTCAAGTCATCTTCACTTTCAGCAAGCAAAGTTGTATCACCTGCATATCTCAGGTTGTTAATGATTCTTCCTCCAATCCTGATGCCACTTTTTTCTTCATATAGTCCAGCTTCTCAGATTATTTGCTCAGCATAT
>NW_006921920.1:1589284-1591103 GCF_000298275.1 Orycteropus afer afer | reverse complement strand
AGTTGATGGTCTGTTCCACAATCAGCTCCTGGCCTGGTTTTGGCTGAAGATATTGAGCTTTTCCACTGCCTCTTGCCACAGGTGTAGTCAATCTGATTCCTGTGTATTCCATCTGGTGAAGTCCATGTTTAGTTTGTGTTGTTGAAAAAAGGTGTTTGCAATGAACAAGTCGTTGGTCTTGCAAAATTCTATCATTCAAGTTCCAACATTATTTTTGTCACGAAGGCAAATTTTCCAACTACCGGTGATTCTTCTTTGTTTCCAACTTTTGCATTCCAGTCACCAGTGATAATTAACACATTCTGATTGCATGTTCGATCAATTTCAGACTGCAGAAGTTGATAAAATTCTTCAATTTCCTTATCTTTGGCTTTGGTGGTTGGGGCATAAATTTGAATAATAGTCATATTAATGGGTCTTCCTTATAGGCACATGGATATTATCCTATCACTGACACCATTGTATTTCAGGACAGATCTTGAAACATAGTTTGTGATGATGAATGCCAAGCCATGCCTCTTCAAACTGTCATTCCCAGCATAGTAGATCATATGGTAGTCTGAGTCAGAATGGCCAAAACAGTTCATTTCAGCTCACTAATACCAAGGACATCAATCTTTATGTGTTCTATTTCATTCTTGACAACTTCCAATTTTCCTAGATTCATACTTCATACATTCCATGTTCCAATGATTTATGGATGTCTGCAGCAGTTTCTTTTCAAATTTAGTGGTGCCACATCAGCAAATGGAGGTCATGAAAGCTTTATCTTATCCATATGATTAAGGCTGGGTTTACTCAGATGATGCAGCTCTTTCCCAGTCCTATTTAGAGAGCCTTCTAACCTAACTGGCCTATTCATAAAGCTGCACAGTAATGTATCAAACTCTGTTTCTTTGCTATTCATAAGGTTTTTTCTGGCCAATTCTTTGAGAAGTGGACAGTCTCTTCCTTCTTCCTAGTCTCTCTCAGTTTGTAAAGTGGGCTGATACCTGTGCACCATGTGCATCCCGCTGGGTTTGAAACACCAGTGACTCAGCCTCAAAACTCACATCAACATGTCACCATGGTAGGACAAACTGACAAACAAGTTTGTCTCCCTGTTGGAAACCTCTCATACCACCATTACCTGGGCTCCCTACAGCTGACTGCTCCTCTGTCCAGGTTCCTGGCTTTTAATCCTCTTTCTCCCCCTCCCCCACCCTGCTGCTTTGGGCATGCCTTGGTTCTCTCTCCTCACTTGGACCCCTGTGGCTGACTGCTCCTCTATCCAGGTTCCTGGCTTTTAATCCCTTTCCTCCCACTCTTACCTTGCTGCTTTGAGCCTGCCTGAGTTTCCTTTCTTCACTTGGATCCCTGTGGCTGATTGCTTTTCTGTCTGGGTTCCTGGCTTTTAATTCCCTTTCTCCTGGTCTCCCACCCTGCTGCTTTGGGCATGCCTGAGTTTCCTCTTCTCAACTGGATCCCTGCAGCTGACTGCTCCTCTATCTGGGTTCCTGGCTTTTAATCCCCTTTCTCTCACTCTACCGTCATGCTGCTTTGGGCATGCCTGGGTTCTCTCTCCTCACCTGTAATCCTGTGGCTGACTGTTCTCTGTCCAGGCTCCTAGCTTTTAATCCCCTTTCATCTGTTCTCCCGCCCTGCTGCTTTGGGCGTGCCTGGGTTCTCTGTCCTCACCTAGATCCCTGCAGCTGACTGCTCCTCTGACTGAGTTCATTACTTTTAATCCCCTTTCACCTGCTCTCCCACCCTGCTGCTATGGACATGTCTGGGTTCTCTCTCCTCACCTGGATCCCTGTGGCTGACTATATATATGTAT
>NW_006921920.1:1586670-1588886 GCF_000298275.1 Orycteropus afer afer | reverse complement strand
ACACACACACACACACATATATATATAATATTCAGTTGTAACAGTATACTGACAGAGACCTTCCAGGAATAAAAGTCATATTCAGAAAATGGTGTTGAACAAGGGGCATCATTGTTGATGTCAGTTGGATCAGTATACTGACAGAGACCTTCCAGGAATAAAGGCCAGATTCAGAAAATGGTGTTGAACAAGGGGCATCATTGTTGATGTCAGTTGGATCTTGGTTGAAAGCAAAGAATACCAGAAGGTGTTAATTTGTGTGTTATTGATTATGCAAATTCACTTGACAGTGTGGATCATAATGAATTATTGACAACATTGAGAAGAATGGGAATTCCTGAACACTTAATTGTACTCATGAGGAACTTGTACGTAGACCTGGAGGCTGTCCTTTGAACAGAACAAGGGGATATTACATGCTTCAAACTCAGGAAGGGAGTGTGTCAGGGTTGTATCTGTTTATTGAATCTGTATGATGTATATGAATCTGAGAAGGTGGATTATATATAGAAGAATGCAGAATCAGGATTAGAGAAGACCCACTAGCAATCTGAAGCACTTACAGATGAAACTTAAAGACTAAAGTCTACAATATGGATTACACCTCAACATAAAGACAATGAAAATCCTCACAATTGGACTTATAAGCAGCAAAATGGTAAATGGAGAAAAGTTTGAAGTTGTCAAAGATTGTATATTGTTTGTTTCCACAATCAATACACATGGAAGCAGTAGTCAAGAAATCAGATAATGTATTGTAAATACAAAAAATAAATAATATATATATATATACTTTTTTTAAAGGCAAATGTGAAATGTGCTGCAAAGGACCTCTTTAAATTGCTGAAGAGCAAAGACATCTCTTTGAATAATAAGGTGCACCTAACCCAAGCCATGGCCTTCAACAAGATGGATTGACTTGGTGGCTGTGATGATGGGTTCAAGTATAGCAGGGATCATGGAGCTGGCGTGGGATTGGGCAGTGTTTTTTTCTGCTGTGCATGGGATTGCAATGAGTTGGAAACAACTCGACGGCACCTATCAACAACAACAACAATAACCCAAGCCATGGTGTTTTCAACAGCCTTGTATGCATTGTGAAAGCTTGACAATGAATAAGGAAGACTGAAGAAAAGTTGATGCTTTTGAACACCGAAGAATACTGGAAGTATCATGAACTGCCAGAAGAACTAACCAATTTGTCCTGGACGAAGTGAAGTTGAATGTTCCTTGGAAGCAAGAATGGCCATACTTCATCTCACCTACTTTGGTCATGGTGTCATCAGCGACAATTCCCTGGAGTAGGATATCATGCTGGTAAAGTGAAGGGTCAACATATGTGGAAAGCCCTCAAGGAGATGAATTGACAGAGTGGCTGCAACAATGGTATAGCAAGCAACTCAGGTATAGCAAGTATTGTGAAGCTGGTGCAGGACCGGGTATTGTTTCATTCTGTTGTACACAGGATTGCTATGACGGAAAGCCATATCCACAGCACCTAACAACAACAGCAAAATATTATATTCATTTTTTTATAGAGATAAGTTAAAACTATAAAATCACTTTGGACTGGATAGTACTACGTAATGTGTTTAGGATTGGAGGGATATGTGTGTTTCATAATTTATAGGAACTAGGAAAATTCAGCTCAAGTGGATATCTTTCCCTGTGCAGTTCTCTACTATTTACTGTTTTTTGCCCAGAAAGATTTCCTCAGTGTTATTTGTGCAATGAAATTGGCCTGAACGTATACAATAGTAAGCCTATATCTTTTATTAACAGATGCTTTTGGGACTGATCACACTTTTTGATCTGTCTACCCAAGTCTTTAACTCTTAAAAGAAAAAAAAAAAAAAGAAGAAGAAGAAGAATCTGCAAATAGATATATGTGGATTTAGCAATGCTAGAAAATTGTTTCCTATGAATTAAAAAAGAAAAACTAACAAATGAGATGATTCCAGCAGTATTACCACACCCTTACATCCTCCATGGCCATCTGAAAATATTAAGAAGATCTATCTGACTTCATTAACGGCACTGTAAGTGGATATGAAGCCAAAAGGGGAAAAACAAACAAAAACAGGAAAAAAAAAATGTCATTGTTCAGTGTTTAGAGATCAGAATTTGTCGTTGTTGTTGTTGTTTGCCGTCGAGTCGGCCCCGACTCATAGCGACCCCTCCTTGGGTTTCCGAGGCAGTATCACTACAGAAGTAGG
>NW_006921920.1:1577676-1585155 GCF_000298275.1 Orycteropus afer afer | reverse complement strand
TGACGGCACTTAACAACAACAACAACATACTTCAAAAAATGGAAATAAAGCTAAATTACTACAACCTAAAAAATCTAGCAAAATTAAGCACAGCTCTACAGGAACACTGGTGGCATAGTGCCTAAGACATTTGACTGCCAACCAGAAAGCTGGTGGTTCAAACCCTTCAGCCACTCTTCAGAAGGAAGATTGGGCAATCTACTTCCATAGAAATACTGGCTCAGAAACCCAAGGAGGGGTTGCTATGAGGGATTCGACTCTATGGCAGTGAGTGTTTATTTATTTATTTCAATAAAAAGAATTGTGTGACATATCACAATCTGAGAGTTTCATCATGGTTTGGTTTTAAATACATTGACACTATAAAAATAATTAAATGCAATTACTTTAATAAACTTCATCAGCAATAATAACATTTATATTTAAAGATAAAAATTCAACTAGGATTTAGTGAGTGTTGTGATGACTATATTTCTGCTTGAATATGTAATTCTACAAGTGGGCATATATTAAGCATTGAGGTAACTTAAATTATTCTAAAATTTATTATAGCTATTATTCAAAGTGAGAACAACAGGGACAAATGAGATTGATAACAAATGGAATAAACAATATTTTAAAAATAATAAATATTATGGCTTAGTGCCTAAGACACTTGACTGCTAACCAGAAGGCTGGTGGTTCAAACCCACCAGCCATTCCTTGGAAGGAAGGTTGGGCAATCTACTTCGGTAGTGATACCACCTCGGAAACCCAAGGAGGGGTCACTATTGAGTCAGGTCTGACTCGACGGCACATGACAACAACAATTGAGAAAAACAACTGTTTTCCAAATAACTAATTTAATCCAAGATATCTGCATTGAAACAAGAAGAAAGGCAGACATACGTTCCAAAACTCAAATTCTAATTGTGTTCTAACAACTCTGGAGAAGTTTTAGAAAGAAATAATAAATTCAATTACAATTTATGCTCTGTAACTGTCCGCATAGTATTAGCCTCAAGAATAATATGAATCAGTCTGAGAAGATCCATATTTGGCATGACAGTACAAGAACTACCACTGACCTATTTACTAATGAAAATGATGAAGATTATTATTTAAAAAACAAGCCATTTAAAGCCTCTAGTAATAATCGTAAATACAAAGAGCAAATAAAGAAACACCTATCTATCTATCTATCTATCTATCTATCTATCTATCTATCTATATATATATATACAAAATTTTGGTAAGAAAGGTAAGAGTGTGATATTTAAACCAAGAGAACTATCTCCCTCCTCCCTTCCAGACCTCCTCACAGAGTTTACATTCAATATTATTTCATTCAAGAACTTAGGGATCCATTTCCCCACAGCTCCCAGTAGGAAAGTTTTCTTCCTAGGAGAAGAATGATGGTCAGCACTTCTTATCCAGCCACAAGATACCTTTTTTTGAGGTTAAGTCCATGGTAAATGTAGCTAAGACGAAGGGTTTCCACCACAATGATAACAAAAAAGCAGGCAAAGAAGTAGCTTATGAGAATGATCAAATATGAGATTTGTAAGAAAAGCAGACTTTAAGGCCACTATTATAAGCATCTTCACATAACTAAAGGAAACCATCATTAAAGTATTAAAAGCAGGTTTCACAACAACGTTATATTAAACAGAAAATATCAATGAAGAGTTAAAAATAATAAAAAAAGAAAAACAAACAAGAACAAAAAATTACTGTCAAGTCAATTCCAACTCATAGTGATCCTATAGGGTATAGTAGAATTGATTTCATAGTGTGGAGATTCTAATCTTTATGGAAGCAAACTGATACATATTTCTTTTACAGAGAAGCTGATGTGTTCAAGCCTTTGATCTTTTGGTTAGAAGTCAAGTGCTTAACCACTGCATCACCAGGGCTTCTTAATGAAAGGATAGAAATTATATATTTTTAAAAAAATTGAAATATTTGAATTGAAAATATAACTATCATGAAAAATTCACCAGTGGGGCTTAACTGATTTGAACTAAGTTATTTGAAAAAATAAGTGAACTTGTAGAACAATAAAGACTAAGCAAATCGAAGAGATAAGAGAAAATAAATAAATAAATAAAGAGAGATGCTTAACAGAGTTCCAAAGAAATGTGGGACACTATTAATGAGGCTTGTGGCACAATACTTAAACACTTGGTTGCTAACTAAAAGGTAAGCACTTTGAACCTACTAGCTCCTCCATGGGTGGTGGGGGAAGACTTGCTGTAATCCCATAAAGATTTTGGCCTAGGAAACCATATGGGGCAGTTCTGTTCTATCCTATAGGCTCACTATTAGCTCAGTATGTAGTTGTTATGAGTTGCAATTGACTCAACAGCACACAGCAACAACATTAAGTGTACTGTATCTACATATGTAAAATGAGGCATCAGGAGACAAGTAAAAGGTAAAGGAAGAGAAGGAAAAGAAAAGAAACACTGACTGAAAACTTCCCCAATTTTTTTTTTTTTTTTAATAAACAATTAACTTAAACACCCAGAAAGCTCAAGGAATTCCAATTAGGCTAAATGCAAATAGATCCACAGATTCATCATAATACAGATACTGAAAGTCAAGAAAAAAAAAATTTTTTTTTGAAAGTAATACCAGAAAAAAGAACTAATTATTTACAAGGAAGCTTATTTAAGATTACAAACTGATATATTATAGAAATAATGGAGGCCGGAAAGAGTGGGACATTTTCAAACTGTTCCCAGGGAAAAACAAAACTAAACTAAGCTAAACACAAAGAAATGTCAACTAAAAATTCTGTATTTGGCAGTTATTCTCAAAATTGAATGTGACATAACGAGTTCCCCAGATTAAAAAAATAAAAATACTGGATTGGGGAGTTCTAGTAAAACGGTGGAATAGGCAGACAAACTACACAGTTCCTTTTCAACACAGAAAAGGGGAACCGATTAACACAGATAAGGAAGATAATCTTGATCTTTGAAAGGAAGGATACAAAAGTAGACTAGATTCCAACTAGTAGAAGAACATGCACGAAAACACCGAAAAAGGAGACTTATAGAGCTGTGGTCTGTCAGTGATCCTGACAGCATGGGCAGCTTGGATACTGACAAGTGGTGTCAGGATCTGAGAATTAACCTAAAAATCATCCCTGCTAGCCAGGGGCTTCATAGAGCAACACACTGGTGGCTGCTGGATGAAAGGTGAAGCAGAAAAGAGTTTCCTTCTGTGGACTTCTGGCTGTCTGGAGGGTGCAAACATTTTGAATGTTTACAAGCTGTTTGACCATTTTGGATATTTAAACCACAGCATTCTCTCAGATTCCAGTGACCTAAGAATAGGCTCCAATTGCTGAGAACAAAAAGACATTCAGGACATGAACAACTGGAAAGGTGTGATATTCCCCTTGTTACTTTTATACCACTTACACTTTTGGAGAATGGAGGTGCATCTAGCCCTCACTTATACCCACCTTCTGGGCCAGCAGGAATTCCATCCAAATCTGAGTGCTCTGACAGAGCCTGGGTGCCCTGTTCCACCTTGCCCAGATTTTTTTTTTCTTTTGTCTGTTTTAAAATTATTACTATTATCATTTGTTTTTGGTTCTTTTTATTATTATTATTTATTCTCCACTGGCAAGGTTCTACTTTTCAGCTTTTTCTCTCTTTCTTATTCCTGGTTCCTTTTATTTTATTTTATTTTTTTTTCTTTCTTGTGGTTAACTCCATTCCTTATTTTTCTTTTTGAACTTTTCTCTTCTCCCCCGTATTATTCTCCTACACTACTTCTTTTCTGTTTGGCCCCTCCCTAGATACTGCATTTTTTTTTTTCCTTTTCTTTTTTTCTATTTTGGTGATTGTTCCTGTGTGTTAATACGGTGTGTTTTTTGTCCACTTGCTTTTCTTTTATGACCATTTTTCAATTGCTGTTTTTGTCTAACTGAGTGGGAGACAGAAATGATGCCCATACTGTGCAACCAAACCAGCACTTCTGGCAACTCCACTTAGAGTGGAGTTGAGAGCCACCACTTCCTTCTCCACCAACAGGCTAGCAATAAATGACCACCAAGAAGAGCTTGACTTATCTGTCACTGAGCTTCATAAACAGTTAGCAGAAATAAAAATACAACAATGCTACAATTTCTCAGAGACAACATATCATCACAGACCACACAAAGAAGCTAGATAAAGAGGTAGAAACAAGGTAGCAGAATACAGACCCAGAACACATCCTTGAGGAAGAAGCATCATTGGAAGTCCCTAATATGAAATTCAAAAGAATTATACTTAGATAAAGTCAAAGGATTGAGAGACACACAGATCAAGGAAAACATTGACAAAATAAAAGAAAACACAGAGAAAACCCTAGAATAATTTCAGAAGAAAATACAAGAACAAATGGCAAAATAAATGAAAAACTAGTAATAATACAAAATATGCAGATAGAAATCCAGAAGACTAACACTAAATTTCCAGAAATAGATAAAACACTGAAAGGACAAAGAAGTATAATCGAACAAATAGAAGACAGAAATAATGAGATTGAAGACAAATGCCTGAATATTTCTTTAGAAAGGAAACAATCAGAAAAAAAGATCAAAACAAAATGAAGAAAGCCTAAGATTCATGTGGGATACCATCAAAAAGAATAACCTACATAAAATTGGAACTCCAGAACAGGAAGATAAAAAGAAAACCCCTGAGAAAATTGTCCCAGATTTGTTATAAGAGAAATTCCCTGATATGATGAAAGATGAGAATAAATCCATTCAGGAAGTCCAGCGAAACCCAAACAAAATAGACCCCAAAAGAAAATCATCAAAGCATATCATCATTAAACTCATCAAAACCAATGACAAAGAAAGAATCCTGAAAGCAGCATAGGGAAAAAAAAAAAGTTACCAAAAAAGGACAGCCAGAAAAAAAAAGCTTTGATTTCTCAGCAGAAACCATGCAGGTGAGAAGACAATGGGATAGTATATATAAAACCCTGAAAGAGAAAAATTTCCAACCAAGAATTATATACCCAGCAAACTGCCCCCCGCAACTATCATAAGGAGATTAAGAGATTTCCATATAAGCAGAAATAAAGAGAATTTGTTAAAACCAGATCAACCTTACAGGGGATACTAAAGGCAGTCCTTTGAAAAAGAACAAAAATAGCAGAACAAACAGCCATTAATACACAAGATGACATAACCCAGAAACCAAAACAACTATGGAAGTATCCAAAGTATAATAAGCTAACAAGATTGTAAACAGGAAGCCAGTGACATCAATTGGCAAAGGAGGACAACTACAAAAGAAAAAGAAGGAAAAAATAGTGTAGCTGCAGAACTTCTAAAAGATGAGGAATCAAGAGAGTTGCAAGATAGAATGGACTGTTGTGAACTTGGGCAGAAAATAATAAATCATAGGGCAACCTCAAATAGAAGTTATAAACAGTCACATCAAAATAAAAAAAAAGAACAAGCAAAAATATTTAGCAAATACTAAAACAATAGCATCAATATAATGAGCTCATCACAGAAAATTATATAGAACATAGAAACCAGAAACAACATGAAAAAACACATAACAAAAAGGCAGCAACCAATTCATACTTGTCAATAATTATACTGAATGCCAATGGATTAAATGCACACTCAAGAGATGGAGAGCTATAGACTGGATAAAATAATAATAATAATAATAATTACCCATCAATATGCTGACTACAAGAGACACACCTTAGAGACAAAGACAAAAATAGATTAAAAAAAAAAAAATCAAAGGTTGACAAAAGATGTATCAAGCAAATGACAATCAAAAAAGAGCAGGAGTGGGAATATGAATTTCTGAACCAATTGATTTTAAGAAAAAACCATAATACGAGACAAAGAAGGACATTATATAATGATTAAAGCATCAATTAAACAATAATTTATAACCATAATAAATATATATGGACCCAATGAAAAAGCCACAAAATACATAAATCAGACTTCAACACAATTGAAAAAGTTAATAGATGACACCACAGTCATAGTAGGAAACTTTAATACACCAGTTTCAACTGAAGACAGAACAACTGGAAAGAAACTCAACAAAGACTCAGAAATACTTAACAGTACAATCCACCAACTTGATGTTATAGACATCTACAGAGCATTTCACCCAACAACAGTACAATATATATTCTTTTCCAGTGCATATTGAACATTATTCATGATAGACCACATTAGGCCATAAAGCAAGTCTTAATAAACTTAAAAATATTGAAATACTGCAAAGCATCTTCTCAGATCACAATGCTATCAAATTAGAGATCAACAATAGGAAGATCAACAGGAAAAGAGCAAACACATGGAAACTGAACAACAGCCTCCTTAAGAAGACTGTGTAATAGAAGAAATAAAAAATGAAATTAAAAAATCCCTTCAATCAAACGAGAATAAAAACATAACACACCAAAATCTTTGGGACACAGTGAAAGCAGTGATCAGAGGCAATTTATAGCAATAAAAGCACACATCAAAAAAGAAGAAAGAGCCAAAATCAACACTGTAAGCCAACATCTCCAACAATTAGAAAAAAGAACAGCAAGAAAAACCTATAGTCACCAGAAGGAAGGAAATAAATATATGAGCCAAAATCAATGAAACAGAAAATAGAAAGACAATAGAAAAAAATCAACAAGACTAAAAGTTGGTTTTTTAAAAGATTAATAAAATCGATCAACCACTGGGAAATATAACAGAGGAAAAGAGGGAGAGCATACAAATAAAATGGATAAGAAACAAAATGGAAGAAATCACAACAGAACCAACTGAAATAAAAAGGATATATATCAGGAAACTATGAAGAACTGTACTCCAACAATTTAGAAAAGATGAAAGAAATGGATAGATTTCTAGAAACACATTACTTACTTAAATAACACAGACTGAGGAGGAAAAGATGAACAGATCCATAACAAAAGAAGAAATTGACCAGGTCATAAAGGTTGTCATTACCAACATAACAAAAGTCCTGGCCAGACAATTTCACCAGAGAATTCTAACAAATATTTAGAAAATAAGTGACAACAATCCAACTCAAACTATTCTAAAACATAGAAAGGATGGAATACTCCCAAATTCATTTTATGAAGGAAGCATAACCTTGATACCAAAACTAGGCAAAGACATCAGTCAAAAGGAAAACTACAGACCAATATTTCTCATGAATATAGATGTAAAACTCTTCAACAAATCCTAGCCAATAGACGCTGATAACACATCAAAGAAAATAATTCATTATGACGAAGTAGGGTTCACATCAGATATGTAAGGAAGTTTCAATATTAGAAAAACAATCCTCCACCACATAAATAAAACAAAGGAAATATGAACCACATGATCATATCAATTGATGCAGAAAAGGCATTTGATAAAATCCAACACTCATACCTGATAAACACTCTCAGCAAAATAGGAATAGAATGGACATTCCTCAACATCATAAAGGAAAAAAAAAA
>NW_006921920.1:1568998-1572520 GCF_000298275.1 Orycteropus afer afer | reverse complement strand
TACTTCAAGAAATCATAAGAGATCTACATAAATGGAAGAACACTCCATGCTTGTGAATAGGAAGATTGAACATTGTGAAAATGTCAATACTACCCAAAGCAATCTATACATTAAATGCAATCCCAATGCAGATCCCATCAACATCCTTTAATGATATGAAAACACTAATCACTAACTTTAGGTGGAAAGGAAAGAAACCTCAGATAAACAAAGCACTATTGAAGAAGAACACAGTAGGAGGTCTCACACTGCCAGATTTCAAAATGTACTATACAGCCACAAGGCACAAGGACAGACTGTCTGGTACAAGGACAGACACATAGACCAATAGAATACATTTGAGAATCCAGAAATAGATCCCGTGGTCAGCTGTTCTTTGACAAAGGGCTGAAGAGAATATTTGTTTAATAAATGGTGCTGGCAAAACTGGAGATCCATTTGCAGAAAAAGAAAACAAGATCTGTATCCCACACCATACACATAAACTAACTCTAGATGTATCAAAGACTTAAATATGAACCCTAAAACTATAAAGTGCTTCAAGGAAAAACTAGGGGCAAATTTAGGAGCACTAATATATGGCATAAATAGACTATCAAGCATAACTCAGAATGCACAAACAGCATAAGAGAAACTAGATGAATGAGACGTTCTAAAAATTAATTTTTTATGTGCTTCTTTCTCCAAAAGAATCAAAAGAGAACTTACAGATTGGGGAAAATATTCTGGAATGACATATCTGACAAGGGACATATTCTAGAATTTGTAGACAACTTCAATACCTCAACAACAAAGAGACAACTCCATTAAAAACTGGGCATAAGACATGAATAGACACTACACCAAATAGGATATTCAGGTGGCCAACAAACATATGAAGAATTGTTCATGATCATTAGCCATTAGAAAGATGCCAATCAAAACAATGCTATCTTGCTCCAGCACTAGTAGCAATGTTCAACAAGATAGTAAATAACAAATGCTGGCAAGGATGAGGAGAAATTGGGACTCTTTTACAGTACTGATGGGACAGTAAAATATCACAACCACTCTGGAAAGTAGTATGATGATTCTTTAAAAAATTAGAATAGAAATACCATTAGATCCACTCATTCTATTACTAAATATATATCCAAAAAAAGTGAGAACCGGGACAAGAACAGAGGCACTTGACTGTTAACCAGAAGTCTGGCGGTTCAAACCCACCAGCCACTCCTTGGAAGGAAGATGGGGCAATCTACTTCCACAGTGATACTGCCTAGGAAACCCAAGGAGGGGTCACTATGAGTCAGGTCTGACTCGACGGCACATAACAACAACAACAACATGATTTAACGACATCAATTCTTCTGTGGCCTTCCCTATGTTTGGTGCAGCTTCTGCATGCATGTGAAGCAATTGGAAATACCATGGCTTTGGTCAGGCACACTTTACTTCAAACTGACAGTTTTGTTCCTTAACACTTTAAACAGATCTTTTGCAGCCGATTTGTAATACATTCTTTGATTTCTTGACTGTTACATCTATGGGCATTGATTGTGGGCACAAGTAAAATTGAACCCTTGACAACTTCAATCTTTTCTCCATTTGCCATGTTGTTGCTCATTGGTACACTATTGAGGTTTTTTGTTTTCTTTCTGCTGAGGTTTAATCCGTACTGAAAGCTGTAGTGTTTGATATTTATCATTACGTCCATCAATTCTGCTTTGCTTTCAGCAAGCAAGGCTGTGTGATCTGCACACTATAGTTGGTTAATGAATCACCTCCCAGTCCTGATGCTTTATTCATCTTCATATAGTCCAACTTCTCAAGTTGTTGACTCTGCATGCAGACTGAATAAGTTTGGTGAAAAGATGTAGTCCTGACACACATCTTTCTTGATATTAAATCTCACTCTTCTGTACCTCTTGGTCTATGAACAGGCTCCTTATGAGCAAAATTTCATTCTAGATTTCTGATTCTTACAATGTTATTCATAATTTTCTAAGATCCACACTGTTGAATGACTGTGCATAGTTAATAGATAACAGGTAAATTTTTCAGGTATTCTGTTTTGAGCTGAGATCCATCTGACATTAGCAATGATTTCCTCATTCCATGTCATTCTTTGAATATAGATTGAATTTCTGGCAGTTCTTTGTCATTGTGCTGCTGCAACCATATTTGATTTATCTTCAGAAAACTTCACTTGTATGTGAAATTAGCAATAGTGCTCAATAATTTCCACATTTTTTTGGATTACCTTTCTTTGGAATGTGCACAAATATGGATCTCTTCCATTTGATTGGCCAGGTAACTGTCTTCTAAATATCTTGGTATGAATGAATGAGCAATTCCAACTTGCATCCTTTGATTGAATTATCTGAATGGTTATTTTGTCAGGCCTGAAGCCTAAGTTTTCATCAATACTTTCAATGCATCTTGGAATTATTCCTTCAACAATATCACTTCTTCTGATATTTGCATGTTGACATTCAACCCTCCAGATTAAGGTACTAAAAAAAAAAAAAAGATCTAACTAAACTTAAGCAAGCAGAAATAAGGATATAATAAAGTCTAGAGATGAAAGGAATGAAATATAGAACAGAAAAATAATAGAGAAAATCAATTAAATTTAAAAAGCATAGCTTGAAAATATCCACAAAATTGGCAATTCTTTATCTCTATCGACAAAGAAATAAGTCAGAAGATTCAAATGTGAAATAGAAAAAGGGACACTGTTGTGGTTTTTAGGTGCTGTTGAGTTGACTTGGACTCATATAGACCCTATGTACAACTGAACAAAACACTACCTGGTCCTGTGCCGGCTCCACGATCCTTGCTATACCTGAGCCCATCATTGTAGCCACTGTGCCAATGCAACTTGTTGAGGGCCTTCCCCCTTTTCATTGACCCTCCACCTTATCAAGAATGATATCTTTCTCCAGGGAATGGTCCCTTTTTACAAAATGACCATAGTAGGTGAGACGAAGTCTGGCCATTCTCACTTCCAAGGAGCATTTTACCTGCACTTCATCCAGAACAGCTTTGTTACTTCTTTTAGCAGTCCATGGAACTTTCAGCATTCTTCTCCAACACCACAACTCAAAAGCATCAACTCTTGTTCTTGTCTTCCTTATTCATTCTCCAGCTCTCACATACATATGAGGCAATTGAAAATACCATGGATTGTATCAGGAGCACTTCAGTCTTCAAGAATATATATTTGCTCTTTAGCACTTGAAAGAGCTCCTTCGTAGCTGATTTGCCCAGTGCTAGATGTCATCTAATATCTTTTACTGCTGCTTCCATTGGTTTTGATTGTAGAACCAAGTAACATGAAGTCTTTGACAACTTCAATCCTTTCTCTATTTACTGTGATATTGTTTATTGGTCCAGTGGTGAGGATTTTTGCTTTCTTTACATTGAGATATAATCCATACTGAAGACTGTAGTTTTCAATCTTCTTCCGTAAGTACTTCAAGTCATCCTCATTTTCAGCAAGCAAGGTTGTGTCGTCAGAGTATCACAGGGTGTTAATGA
>NW_006921920.1:1566809-1568721 GCF_000298275.1 Orycteropus afer afer | reverse complement strand
ATGCTTTTGCATAGTCAATAAAACACAAGTAAACATCTTTCTGGAATTCTTCGCTCTCAGCCAAGATGCATGTGACATTGGTAATGATAGCCCATGTTCCACATCCTCTTCTGAATCCAGCTTGCATTTCTAGAAGTCCTCTGTAAATATACTGCTGCAACTGTTTTTGAATTATCTTCAGTAAGATCTTACTTGCATATGATATTAATGACATTGTTTGATAATTTCCACATTCTGTGGGATCATGTTTCTTTGGAGTGGGTAGAAATATGGATCTCCTCCAGTCAGTGGGCCATGTAGCTGTCTTCCAAATCTCTTTGCATAGCTGAGCGAGTGCCTCCAGTGTGCCATCCATTTGTTGAAATATCTCAGTGGGTATTCCATAAATTCCTAAAGCCTTGTTTTTCATCACTTCCCTCAGTGCAGCTTTGACTTCTTCCTTCTATATCATCGGCTCTTGGTCATATGCCACCTACTGAAATGGATGAATATAGACCAATTACTGTTGGTACAGTGACTGTGTGTATTCCTTCCATCTTCTTTTGATCTTTCCTGCATCATTCAATATTTTCCCCATAGAATCTTTTGATATTGCAAGTCAAATATTAAATTTTTTCTTCAGTTCTTTCAGCTTGAGAAATGCTGAGTGTGTTCTTCCCTTTTGGTTTTCTAATTCCAGGACTTGGCACATTTCATTATAATAAATGTCTTTACTCGAACTGCTCTTTGAAATCTTCTGCTCAGCTCTTTTATCTTGTCATTTCTTCCATTTGTTTCAGCTACCTTTCTCTCAAGGACAAATTTCAGAGTCTTTTCTGACATGCATTTTGTTCCTTTCTTCCTTTCCTGTCTTTTTAATGACCTTTTGTTTTCTTCATGGATGATGTTCTTGATGTAATCCCATAATTACTGTGGTTTTTGGTCATTGGTGTTCAATGCTTCAAATCTATTCTTTAGATGGTTGCTAAATTCAGGAAATATATATTCAAGGCCATATTTTAACCCTCATGGACTTGTTTTAATTGTCTTCAATTTCAAGTTGACCTTGCATATGGGCACTTGATAGTCTGTTCCACAATCATCTCCTGACCTTGTTTTGGCTGAAGATATCAAGCCTTTCCATCACCTCTTGCCACAGATGTAGTCAATCCGATTCTTGTCTACTCCATCTGGTGAGGTCCATGTGTATAGCCATCATTTGTGTTGTTAAAAAAAGGTATTTGCAATGAATAAGTTGTTGGTCTTGAAAAATTCTATCATGCGATTTCCAGCATTATTTTTGTCACCAAGGCCAAATTTTCCAACTACCGGTGATTATTCATTTCTAACTTTTGGAATTCCAATCACCAGTGATAATCAGCATATTTTGATTGCACGTTTAACTAATTTCAGACTGAAGAAACTGGTAAAAATATTCAGTTTCCTCATCTTTGGCTTTGGTGATTAGTGTGTAAATTTGAATAATAGTGGTAGTAACTGGTCTTCCTTGTAGGTGAATGGATATTATCCTACCACTGACAGCATTGTACTTCAGGATATATGTTGATACAGTCTTTGTGATGATGAATGCCATACCATTCCTCTTTCACTTGTCATTTCCATCTTAGTATCTCATATAGTTGTCTGGTTCAGAATGGCCAAAACCTGTCCATTTCAGCTCACTAATGTCTAGAATATCAAACTTTATGTATTTCATTTCATTTTTTTTAATTAATTTATTTTTATTTGAGTGAAGATTTACAGAGCAAATTCACTTTCCATACGGTAGTTCACATATACTTTGTCTCATGTCATTGACCACAGTTTACCACAATGCAACAGCTCCCCTCCCACTTCCTCCCCATAGTCACCTCTTCCCAGTGACTATCCCTCCATACTTTCCTGCACCCTGAGCTGTCTCCCTGTGCATAAG
>NW_006921920.1:1559934-1564013 GCF_000298275.1 Orycteropus afer afer | reverse complement strand
AAATTCTTCTGCTAATTGGAGTTTAGTCTACTTCTGTATCTTTCCCTTCAAGGCTCAGGTGTCCAAGATTATCTTCTGTGTCTGTGTCAATTGGTTTCCCTTGTCTTTGTTGAAGAGGGTCTGTGCAGTCCTTCTGCCTAGTCCGCCATCTTGCCAGAACTCGATAAATTTATTCTTAATTATTTAATTGTTCTTAATGGTACTGCAAATGGCACTATTTTCTTAATTTTAGTTCATTGCAAGGTTATAGAAATACAATTGATATGATGATCTTGGATCCTTCAAACTTGCAGAACTTGTTTATTTGTTTTCATCATTTCTTAATGAGTTGCTTAGGTTTGCTATATCTAAGATCTTGTCATCTGCAAAGAAATGTAGTTTTACTTTTTACCTTTCAACCAATTTAGATACTTCATTTCCCCCTCTTGCTTATTGTCTTCATTAGAATCTCCAGTACAATGCTAAATAGAAAAGTGAGATCAGAGCACATATACCTGTCTTGTTCCTGATCTTCAGGGGAAAGCATCCTGTGTTTCACCATTAACTTTGATGTAGATTGTGGACATTTCATTGATTTTTTTTTTTGATGGTTGAGTAATTTACCTTCTATTCTTAGTGTTTTACTTTTTTTTCCCTAAATCATGAAAGAGTGCTGGAGTTTGTCAGATGAATTTTCTGCCTCTAATGAGATGATCATGTGATTTTTATTTCTTTCTACTGATGCAGTGCATTATATTAATTGGTTTTCAGATGTAAAATCAATCTTATTCCAGAGATAAATACCACTTCTTTATAGTGTGTAATTCTTTTATATTTATGGATATATTGTGCTACCATGTTGTCTGGAATTTTGCATCCATATTATTCATGTTGTTGTTGTTGTTATGTGCCATGGAGTCAGACCCTATTCATAGCAACCTCTCCTTGGGTTTCCTTGGCAGTGTCACTACGGAAGTAGATTGCCCAACCTTCCTTCCAATGAGTGGCTGGTGGGTTTGAACTGCCAGCTTTCTGGTTAGCAGTCAAGTGCCTTAGGCACTATGCTACCAGAGCTCCTTCTATAGTTTTCTTTTCTTGAAATGTCTTTGTCTGGTTTTGTTGTCAGAGCAGTGCTGGCCTTATAAAATTAGCTGGGAGATATTCCCTCAATTTCTATATTTTTAAAAGTGTTTATGAATAATAAATATTACCCCTTCACTAAATATTTGTGGAAATCATTAGGAAAGCTATCTGAAACTGAGTCTGGTGGTTATGTTTGTGTGTCAATTTGGCTGGGCAGCTGAATGTAATGGTGAGATGTAATTTTGAGATTGGTAATGAATTCCATGGTGGAATCTATTGCAGCAGCTGAGTAGCTTCTTTGGGTATGTGATTTTCTTCCCATATACAAGAAACAGCTTTTAGAATGGTCCCTAGCTTAGGGCATTCTTGAACCCTGCTTGTAGCCAAGCCGTTGTTCAGCAGCCTGCCAGGTTCTGCAGATCTAGGGACTTTTAATGGACTTGAATTAATAGCCTGTCTTGTGGTTGGTAATATCAGGATTGTGCCTTTTTGCTTGTCAACCTTGTGTTTGTCAGACTCAATAGCTAGCAGCTGTCTGAGTAAAGAAAAGCCTCCAGCTTCAGTGGGCCAGGAACAGGAGGCAGAGGTGAAGTCCAAGGTTGAGGGGCTTTCACCCAACCATTAAAGCCTGGTACTTTGAACTAAGACTTAAAGTATCCAAAATTGTAAGATAAACTCCATTTTGTTGAGGCCATCTTGTTTGTGGTATATTCCTGTCAGGGTGGCACTAGGTAACCAAAAGAGAATATGGTACCAAGAGATGGGGGTTCTTCTCTGACAGATACCTGAAACATGGAAACAGGAGTGGAGTGTGTCCTTGACCTGAGATTCTGGCAGAGACACCCTGGCATGCAGCATGAGAGATGCCAGGAGAGATGACAAGATACTGGCATGGGAGACAGAAGTAGCAGAGCCAAGAGACTGGCATGAGACAGCAACAGCCTTACCACCCCACAGAGGAGAAAGCTGGATGCCATTGCACAGGTGGCTTCCTGGTAGAGTGGGTTTCCTTCTGTCATTAATTGTTAGAAGAGACAAGCATGAAAAGGAGTAGCAGGTTGGCCAATCCATGGAGCAAGAAAGCTGAGTACTTTTTGGGCAGGAAGATTTCTCGTGGAGCGTGTTGCCTTCAGCATTAATCAGCAGAAATGAAGAGACCAAGGAAATAGGAAGCAGAGCTGCTTCAGCCTCAAGAGTAGGACTATGGTTTTTTGGGGTGGAACCATGACAGCCCCCTAGGTTTCAAAGAGCCAGACCAACTTGGTTCTGGAGTGTGAGGCTGCTTGTTCATATGAGCTAGTGGGAGGGAATCATAGCTGCTGCCCAAGAGTGAGGGGGTAGGACTTCCATGTCCAAGAGGGAGAGGAATGGGGCCCACCAGGCCAAGGGGTTGAGGTCACCACTCAGGAACTAAAGAACTGGAGTCACCCAGTGAAGGAGATCTGTACAGATATCACCCATTGAAGATCTGTACAGGTGCCAAGTTGACAAGGGGTGGATTGTTGTGATTATGTTTGTGTGTCAACTTGACTGGGCCTAGTTGAGTGGCTGGACAGTTGAATGTAGTTATTCCCCATGGTGAGGTTGGTAATTAACTCCATGGTGGACTCTACTGGAGCAACTGCTTAGCTGCTTTGGGTATGTGGTCTGCTTCTCATGTGTAAGAAAACACTTTGGGAATGGTCTCTGGCTTACAGCATGCTTGAACCCTGCATGTGGCCAACACATTGTTCAGCAGCCTGTCATTCTTTGCCAATCTTGGGACTTCTTTAATGGACTTGAATTAATGGCCTGTCATGTGGTTTGGTCATATCGGGACTGTGCTTTTTTACTTGTCAAACTTGGACTTGTTAGCCTTAGCAGCCAGCAGTTGTTTGAGTGAAGAAAATCCTCCAAATTCAGTGCGCTGAGAGCTGAAGACCAAAATTGAGGGGCCTTCACCCACCCCCTAGAACCTGGCATTTGAACTTGGACTTAAAGCTCCCAAAATTGTACAAATAAAGTCCTGTTTGTTATGGCCATCCTATTTGTGATATATTCCTGTCAGAGTGGCACTAGGTAACCAAAACACTGAGCTATTATTTAAGGATAATTTTATAAAATTCCTAACTCATTCTCTTTATTGCTAATAAATATATTAACATTATCTATTTCTTCTTAAAACAGTTTCAGTAGTTTTTGTCTTTGTATGATTGAGTCCACTTCATCTAAATTATTTATATTTTTGACATACATTTATCTGTAACATTCCTTTATAATTGTTTTCTATTTCTATAAGATCAGTAGTAATGTAGTAAGTAGCCCCCACCCAAGCAGGAGGAAGTGGGAGTCAGGGGTGATGGCCAGAACAGGTAGAGGGAAGGCCAGGAGGTGGGCAGAGTGGTTTTGGAACAGCTTAGGGAGATTTGTCTGTCAGTTTGCCATACTGTGGTGGCTTGCATGTTACTGTGAGGCTGGAGGCTGTGCCATCAGTTTTAAATGCTAGCAAAGTTACTCATGGTAGATGGATTTCAGTAGAGCTTCCAGACTGAGACAAACTTGGAAGAAGGAAGAGGCCATCCACTTGTCAAAGAATTGGCCAGTGAAACCTTATGAATAGCAGTTAAACACTGTCTGATGTAGTACTGGACAACTTTATGGATAGCCCTAAAACATTGTCTGATACAGTGCTGGAAGAAGAGCCCCTCAGGTCAGAAGGCCCTCCAAATACCACTGGGAAAAAACTGCCTCATCAGAATAGAACAAACTTTAATGATATGGATAATGTAGAGCTTTCAACTCCATTTGCTGATGTGGCACAACTCAAAATGAGAACATCCATTAATAATTAGAAAATGAATGTATGAAGTATGAATCTAGGGAAATTGGAAGTTGTCAAAAAATGAAATGGGTGTTCCGGCAAGATGGTGGACTAGGCACAAGGACTGCACACTCTTCAACAAAGAAAAGGGAAACCAATTAACACAGACACAGAAGATAATCTTGGACCCCTGAGCCTTGAAGGGAAGGATACAAAA
>NW_006921920.1:1551183-1555639 GCF_000298275.1 Orycteropus afer afer | reverse complement strand
ATTTAACATTGTTTGGATGGCAAGACTTCCCGAACATATATACATATTCATTAAACTAATTATAAGAATCCAAATGACTTATCAGTAAGATTTGACAAGTTGATTCTAAACTCTATATAGGCAGGGATTTCAGAATAACCAAAATAATCCCAAAAAAGAAAAACAAAACAAAACCAAGAAAAAGTAATTCTATTTCATGACTTCAAAACTTATTACAAAGCAAAGACAATCAAGACAATGTGGTACTGACACAAGAATAGATTTGTAAATGAATGACATAGAAATGAGAGATCAGAGACAAACTCATAATCAATGATTAGCTGATATTTGACAAAGAGTGCCAAAACCATTTCATAGGGAATAAAAATAGTCTTTTTAACAAATGGTGTTGACCCAAAGAAATATACATATACAAAATAATGCATTATGATTCTTACTTCTACCTATATAAAAATTAATTCGTAATGTATCAAAGACTTAAATTAAAAAACTAAAATGATAAAACTCTTAGAAGAAAAACATAAGGGTAAATCTTCATGACCTTGAGTTAGGCAAGAATTCTTAGATATAATACCCACAACATGAGCAATGACAACAAAAAAAGATAAATTGGACTTTATCAAAATTAAAGACTTTTGTACTTCATAAAATACCAAAAACAGGTGAAAAGACAACCCAAAAAATGGGAGAAATTATGTAAAAATCATGTCGGATAAAGTACTTGTACCTATAATATACAAATAACAATTACAACTCAATTTTAAAAAGCTATCAAAATGGGTAAAGGATCTTTATAGGCATTTCTGAAAGAAATATATAGAATGATTAACAGGTACATGAACAGATGCTTGACCTCATTTGGCATCATAAAAATGCAAAGCAAAACCACAATGAGATACCACTCCACACTTCCTAGGATAGTGACAATAAAAAATTCAGATAATAATAATTGTTGGTGAGGATGTGAAGAATAGGAAGCCTTGCATATACTACTTATAGGAAGGCAAAATGGTACAATCACTTTGGAAAATAGCCTGAAACTTTCTCAAATGATTAAACATTGAGTTACCATATGATCCAACAATTCTGTTCCCAGGAATATGCTTAAAGAATATTAAAGCATATGTCCAGACATAATCTTTTACATGAATATTTATAGTATCATCAGTCACAAAAGTCAAAAGGTAGAAACAACTCAAATGTCCATAAGATGATGAATGTATAAACAAAACATGATACCTCCATATAATGGAATATTATTTACACTTTAAGAAAGAATGAAATAGAGAGAGTTCAAAATGGAGTCTCATCAGTAATCACCATGATATTTCCCTCTAGCAACTTACTGCTTGAAAAACTAGGGATAGCAGTTTGAATTAGAGATTTTGGTGCTCTGAACAGCTCACTGAGGCAGAGTGCCCCAAACTAAGAGGAGAAGAATTAGAGGAAAGTTACAGGAGAAAAAAACAGAGGATCTACTCTGTGGAACATGGCAGGCAGCTGACAAAGGCCATTAGAGACTTCCCTGGGGGACCGACCAGCAGATGAGAATGGCCATCTGAGACCAACCTGGATCAAGGCAGAAGACACCCCTTATCAGCATACCAGTGGCTACACTAGCATACCAGTGATCACCACATGGATTGACCTTCAGCCCCTGATTTTACTGGTAACGTGGGTCAGCTAGGTGCAAACGGGCACATCCAGCACCACTGAATACCAAACAGAGAGCCATTAGTGCCCCAGGAGGGTTGGGTCACACCCCTCTCAATGGGTAACTGAAAAGGCTTGGGTCAGCTTAGTGACACCAAGCCAAGAGGTTTGTGTGTGACTTTATCACTAATATTGAGAGCATGGATTCCTAAAAGGTACTGTCCCAACTCCAGGGCAGTTGAAACTGAGCACATCTTTGGCACCACAAGTGGGTGGTCTCATAGATAAACTCCTGAGCTGATCGCGGTTTGGGCAGGTTGAGACAGCACTGTGGGCAGGTGGGATGGAGAGAGAAAACACCCATGTGGCAGATCGCAGAGCTGGGAATTTTCCCTGGGTCGGCTTTTTGGTGCTGAGGGGCCTTGGGAGTGGGGGCATTTTGCATGTGTCTGAGCCTGGAGGAGAGTGGCAACCCCACCAACAACTGGAATATTTTCTGAAATTGTTCTGCAGGCTTGTAACAGTAAAACTTCATCAGTAGCAGTCCATTCAAAGCCCTAGAAACCATCCCTAGCAACAGCAAGCTTTCCTATTTCTACTCTCACCTTCTCACTCACCCAATAGAAAAAAACACATTCAGCCAGCAAAAAAGATCCTGGTTTGAACTCTAAACCTTCTTTACAACAAAGAGAAAGCCTTATCCACGTTTCTCAAAGTGACTCCACGAACACAAAGAAAACTGCAGAGTGACACAGAATATCTGAATTAATAACTAAATAAAATAAAATACACCAGCTTAACCTTTTCAAAATATTAAACCATATAACCAAGAAAAAACAAATCAACACGTAACCAACAGTTAAAGACAAACTCAAAATGTCTAGAAAACAACAGGAAACCTCAAATTAAACAAAAAAAAAAAAAAAACAGGACAAGGCATTAGAAGCAAAACCACAAACAAAGCTCTCATTATACATAGAAGAAGAACAGGCAATATAATTATCTGAAAAGGAATTTAGGAGATATGTTTATAGAGTGATACAAGAGTCTATGGAAACACCAAACAGAAACAAGGAGAGCACAGACAGTTCCCTGGAGGAACTCAGAAAAATCACTGAGGAACAGAATAATAAGATTAATGCACAATGAGAACTCATACAAAAATAGCAGTTAGAAATGCAGAAGATAAACACCGAAGTACAGATAATGAGCACCAAAATGACAGAATTACACAACACAATAGAAGCACAAAAGAGTAGGTTAGAACTGGCTGAAGAACGCATATCCCAACTAGAAGACAAATCTCTGGACACTAGCCTGTATGAAGAAAAATCAGAACAAAGATTTAAGAGAAATGAAGAGAACCTAAGAATTTTATGTTGTTACATGAGAACAATATTAGACTCATTGGAATTTCAGAACAAGAAGAGGCAAAAAAGACTACTGAGGGTTTCAAAATGGAGTCACGCCAGTGAGCAGCATGCTTTATCTGTCTGGCATCTAAGGTCTTGGAAAACTAGCCACAACAGTTTGAATTAAGAATTTTGGTGCTCTGAACAGCTCACAGAATCAGAGATCATCAAACACAGAAGAGCAGAGTTAGAGGAAAAGCGCAGGGAGATTATTTAGGAAAGAGCTACTGGAGGACAGACAGGCACGTGAGGGAGGCATTGAAAACTCTTCTGGAGCAGTCACTGTGTGCCAGGCTAGGGCGCCCACCTGACAACCCTGAGCCAAGAGGGAGGACGCATTATAACAGCTTACCAGCGACCACTCTAATATTCTGGTGGGCAGTGACAGCATCTGCCTCCAGCAGCTGATCTTGATTTTTTTGGAGGTAATTTGGGTTTTCTGGGTGCTGGCAGTGGCACGGACACCTCAGCTGAGATTCGGAGGAAAACTTAGCGTTGCGACAGGAAGGGTAGTTCCCTCCCCTCCCAGTGGGTCACAGAGTGGAATGGGGTCAGACTGGGAGACATTGTACCTTTCTTTGTCACAGAGATCGGGTAGGAGGTACTCCCCCCCGACACTAACACAGCTGAAACTGTGCACATCTTTGGCACTTCAGCTGGGCAGAATCACAAACAAACTCCAGAGCCAGCCATTAGCAGAATGGTGGGATTATGTCAGCACCGCAGGCAGATGGAACAGCGAGAGCAAAGAAACTATACTTCTGGGATTTTTGCCTTGGAGCCATTCTTTGGTGCTGTGGGGCCACAGAGGTGGGATCTTTGAGTGTGCCTGAAATTGGCAGAAATTTGCAATGCTCTATCAAAAAGAATCTTTCCTGAGGTTGAGCTGCAGTCTTGCAAATAAATACAACATCAAAAATAGCCTGCTCAAAACCCTAGAAACCAACCCTAGCAACACCAAACTTTCCTTCTTCTGCTCCCACCTTTTCCGCCAATATCTTCACTCACTCAATAGAAGAAAACCTATTCAGCCAGTTACCATAAAAACTCCCGCTTCAAACTCTAAACTCTCTTTACAACAAGTAGAAACACACATCCACACTACACACAGTGATTCTACCATCCCAAAGAAAACAGCAGAGTGACCAACACACTTGAATCGATAATAAAATAAAATACACCAGCTTCACCTTTTCAAAATATTAGCCATAAAATCAAGACAAAACAAATCAACACATAACCAGCAGCTAGTGACAACCTAAAGAGACAGCGCTCTACCAGACTCCAGGTACTTAAGAGAGGTTCTGCTTTCCAGTCACCCCAACAACAATCTGAATGTGCACTGCATGACTGAAAAGGTCATAGTCTACACCTTCTCCTTTTTTTTTTTT
>NW_006921920.1:1547021-1550886 GCF_000298275.1 Orycteropus afer afer | reverse complement strand
TTGTCCATGTGCTTATAGTTATTTTGATGGTTATTCAATTTTAATTTTTGCCTAACTGACTAGGAGACAGCACAAGTCCTCATAAGATACAAGTACACCCACAACTCCTGTTGTTGTTATTTGCCATCGAGTCGACCCTGACTCATAGCGACCCCTCCTTGGGTTTCCAAGGCAGTATCACTACGGAAGTAGGAATGCGCAACAAAGCTTCACTTATTGAGCAAGAGCCAGCACCTCTTTCTCCACCAATGGGCCACCATAAAAAACCACCAAGAAGAGCTTGAATAACCCTTGGCTGCTATTCACAAACAATTAACAGAGATCTTAATACAATAGCACAAAGCTTGGAAACAACAGACCATCACAGTCCACATAAAGAAGCAAGATAAAGTGGTAGAAACAAGAGAACAGGATACAGACCCAGCACCCATCATTGAGGAAGAAGCAGCATTGGAACTATCTGATAAGGAATTCAAAAGAATTATGTTTAGGTATCTTGAAAGGATTGAGAGACGGACCAAAGAAAACACAGAAAAAAGCTTGGAAGAATTTTGGAAGAATATACAAGAACAAAATGACAAAATAAATGAAAAATTAGAAATGATTCTAAATCTACAGATGGAAATCCAGAAGATTAATAATAAATTATTAGAAATAGATAACACACTGAAAGGGCAAAGGGGTAGAATTGATGCAATGGAAGACAGGATTAATGAGATTAAAAACAAATACCTAAATACTTCTTGGAAAGGGATCAGTCAGAAAAAAAAAAAAAAAATGAAGAAAGCCTAAGATTCATGTGGGATACCATCAAAAGAAATAATCTACATGTCATTGGAATTCCAGAACAGGAAGAGAAAAATAAAACCACTGAGAAAACTGTCCAAGATTTGCTGGAGGGGAACTTCCCCGGTATGATGAAATAGGAGAACATATCCATTCAGGAAGTTCAATGAACTCCAAACAGGAGAGACCGCAAAAGAAAATCACCAAGACATAACATCATCAAACTCACCAAAACCAAGGACAAAGACAGAATCCTGACAGCAGCAAGGGAAAAACAAAAAGTTACATACAAAGGTCAGCCGTAAGAATAATTTCTGATTTCTCAGCAGAGACCATGCAAGCAAGAAGACAATGGGATGGTATATATAAAACTCTGAAAGAGAAAAATTTTCAACCAAGAATTATATATCCAGCAAAATTGTCCCACAAATATGATGGTGAAATTAGGAGATTTCCAGTTAAGTAGAAACTAAGGGAATTTGTTAAACCAGACCAACCTTACAAGAGACACTAAAGGGAGTATTTTGAACAGAGAACCAAAAAATAGCAAATAAAACTGACCATTAATACACAAGATGACATATCCCAGAAACCACAGCTATGGACCAAAGCTAAATGAGCTTACAAGACTGTAAACAGGGAATGAGAGACATAGATTGGCAAATGAGGAGAATTACAAACAAAAAGAAGGAAAAGACTGTGTAGTTACAGAACTTCTAAATGGTGGGGAAGTTAAGAGAGTTGCAAGACAGAATGAACTGTTCTAAACTCAGGGAGAAAATTAAAAATCATTGGGTAACCTCAAAGAAAAATGATAAACCTTATTATCACAATTAAAAAAGAAGACAAGCACAAATACTCAGCAAATACTAAATCAACAGCAACAAAGGAAATGATAACAGGATTAATAAAGATAATGAGCTCAGTACAGAAAATAATATGGAACAAAGAAACCAGGGGCATGTGAAAAAACACATACCAAAATGACAACAACCGAATCATACTTATCAATAATTACACTGAATGTTAATGGATTAAAGGAAACACTCAAGAGTTGGAGAGTTGCAGATCGGATAAGAAAACAAAACCCATTAATACACTGCCTACAAGAGACCCACATTAGGGATAAAGACAAAAATAGACTAAAAATCACATGTTGGAAAAAGATATATCAAACAAATGGCAACTGCAAGGGAGCAGGAATAGCAATATTAATTTCTGATCAAATTGACTTTAAGACAAAAACCACCATGCATGGCATGAAAGGACATTATATAATGATTAAAGGATCAATTGATCATGAAGACATAAACATAATAAATATCTATGGACCTAATGAAAGGGCCCCAAAATACATAATTCAGACTTTAAAAGAGTTGAAAAGCCAAACAGATGACTCCACTCTCATAGGGGGTTATTTTAATACACCACTTTCTTTGAAAGACAGAGCAACTGAAAAGAAACTCCATAAAGATGCAGAAGAGCTAAATAACACACTTCAACAATTGGGCCTTATAGACATCTACAGAGCACTTCACCCTACAGCAACACATTATAATTTCCTCTCCAGTTCATAAGGAAATTTTTGCATGATAGACCATATGTTAGGCCATAAAGCAAACTTTAATAAATTTAAAAACATTGAAATACTGCAAAGCATATTCTCAGATCATAATGATATCAAATTAGAAGTCAACAATAGGAAGATCGATAGAAAAAGAGTAAACACATGGAAACTGAACAGTACCCTCCTAGGGAAAGACTGGGTAAGAGAAGAAATCAAAATTGAAATTCAAAAATTCCTTGACTCAAACGAGAATGAAAACACAACATACCACAACTTTTGCTTTGGGACACAACAAAAGCAGTGATCAGAGGCCAATTTATAGCAATACAAGCACACATCAAAAAAGAAGAATGAGCCAAAATCAACACTTTAAACCAACATCTCCAACAATTAGAAAAAGAACAGCAAGTAAAGCCTTCAGTCACCAGAAGAAAGGAAATAATCCAAATTCAAGCAGAAATCAATGAAACAGAAAATAGAAAGGCAATAGAAAAAAATCAACAAGATGAGAATTTTGTTTTTTGAAAAGATCAATAAAATTGAAAAATCACTGGCAAATTTAACACAGGAAAAAAGGGAGACAAAACATATAACACTAATAAGAAATGAAATGGGTGATATCACAAAAGAACCAAGTAAAATAAAAAGGATAATATCAGGACACTATGAAGAACTCTACTCCAACAAATTTGAAAATCTGGAAGAAATGAACAGATTTCTGGAAACACACCATTTACCTAAACTAACACAGACTGATGTGGGAAAGTTGAACAGGTTTATCACAAAAGGAGCAGTTGAACAGGTCATCAAAAATTACCAACTAAAAAAAAAGTCCTGGCCCGGAGAGTTTCACCAGAGAATTCTACAAAACATTTAGAGAAGAACTGATACCAATCTTACTCAAACTATTCCAAAGCAGAAAAGGATGGAATCCTCCTTACTCATTTTATGAAGAAAGCATAACTTTGATACCAAAACCAGGCAAAGTCATCACTCAAAAGGAAAATTACAGAACAACATCCCTCATGAAAATTGATGCAAAAATATACAAGAAAATCCTAGCCAATAGACTCCAAAAATATATCAAGAAAATCATTCATTATGACCAAGTAGGGTTCATACCAGGCATACAAGGATGATTCAACATTACAAAAACAATCAAAGTCATCCACCACATAAACAAAACAAAGGAGAAGAACCACGTGATCATATCAATTGATGTAGAAAAGACATTTGATAAAATGCAACACCCTTTCCTTATCAAAACTCTCAGCAAAATAGGAATAGAAGGGACATAATAAAGGGCAGCTATGCAAAACCAACAGCTAACTTTATTCTCAATGGAGAAAGACTGAAACCATTTCTCTTGAGAACAAAAACCAGACAGGGATGCCCTCTATCACCACTTCTATTCAACATTTTAGTGGACGTCCTAGCCAGAGCCATAAGGCAAGAAGGGGAAATCAAAGGCATCCAAATTGGTAAGGAACAAGTCAAGCTATCCCTATTTGC
>NW_006921920.1:1528955-1544816 GCF_000298275.1 Orycteropus afer afer | reverse complement strand
AACAACTTGGAAGAGGATCTTTGTAGGAGATCCTAGATAGACAGGGGGAACAATGTGGAACAAAACTCAAAATCATTTGGACAAAAAAAAAAAATCAAGGAACAGGTTTGCTGGCCCAATGGAGCCTGGTGGAACCACTGAGACTATAGTCCCTAGCTTCCCTTCAGGAGTGGAATTGAACACACACTTGTGCCTTCCAGCCAAACAATAGACAGGCATACTAGTTGAGCATTTACCTGAGATAGGTACACTCCTTGGAGAGAACAAGCAAGAGAGAAAGAAGGGCTGCTCAGGCCCAGGGAGACAGATCAGGGGCTAGGAGTGCATGGAGGGATGGACACAGGGAAGCAGTAGTTTTCAGGAGGAAGTGGGAGAGGAGATGTTGCATTGAGCTAAACTGTGGTCAATGTCATGAGACAAAGTGTATGTGATCTGCTGTATTGAAAGTGTATTTTCTCTGTAAATTTTCACCCAAATCACAATAAATAAATAAATAAAAAGATTACTGAGAAAATTGTGGGAGACTTCCTAACAGAAAAGTTCCCCCATATCATGAAGGAAGAAACGATATTGTCCAAGAAGCTCATAGAACCCCACACAAGGTAGATCCCAAGAGAAAAACACTGAGGCATATTATTATCAAACTTTCCAAAACCAAAAACAAAGAAAAAATTTTGAGAGTTTCTCAGGACAAAAGAAATATTACTTATAATAATCCAAAAGTTAGGCTGAGCTCCGATTACTCAGCAGAAACCCTGCAGGCAAGAAGGCAATGGGACGGCATATATAAAACACTGAAGGCAAAGAACTTCCAACAAAGAATCCTATATCCAGCCAAATTATCCATCAAATATGATGGTGAAATCAAGGCATTCTCAGATAAACAGAAATTAAGAGACTTTGTGCAAACCAGACCAACCCTACAAGAAATGTTTAAGAAAGTCCCACCAATAGAGAACACAGAACAGAGATCAACAAAACCAGGATATGTGACATCAACTCTAAAACCAAATCAGAAATAGATACTCAAAATAAGAGCATAAAACATTCTACCTTAAAAACCAAGGAACTCTATCAGCACACAACAAGATCAACTAACCTTGCAGAGGGAATAAAACTTCTAGGTGCAGACCCTCAAATGAAGAGGAAAACAGGACAATGTCTTCGCAGTACACACTGTTCTAAAAATGTAGAGACAAAAATATACTCCATGGTTACCACAGAGAAAAGTAACAATTCTTCTAAGCAAATCCAGAAAGAAGCAAAAGATGGATTTGATAAGCACAAAACCAACTATAAAGAAGACAAGAGAGAAATCTTTAGCCAACAGACCAAACTCAGCACAGAAAAATATATGGACTATAGAATCACCAACATCATGAGAAAAAAACACAATAGAATGACAGTAATCAATTCATACCTATCACTAATTACACTCAATGTGAATGGACTAAATGCACTTATCAAGAGAAAGAGTAGCAAGTTGGATAAGAAAAAAGACCCATCTATATGCTGCCTATGAGAGACTCATCTTAGACATATAGATAAAAACAAATTAAGAGTTAAGGAATGGAAAAGAATACACCAAGCCAATGGAAACCAAAAAAAGGCAGGGGTAGCAATATTGAGCTCTGATAAAATAGACATTAAGGTGAAAGACATCATAAGAGATAAGGAGGGACAATATATGGTGCTGAAAGGGTCAATTGATAAAGAGGACATTACAATAATAAATATTTATGCACCCAATGAAAGTGCTCCAAAATACTTGAAGCAAATATTAACTGAACTAAAGGGATGATGGACTACACTACAATAGTAGTGAGAGACTTTAACACATCACTTTCAAATAGGGACAGATCAACTGGAAAAAAACTCAACAAGGACACAGAAGAACTCAACAGTAAAATCAACCAAATTGACCTCACAGACATATTCAGAGCATTTCACCCAACAAAACCATGATTCACATTCTTTTCCAGTGCACATGGATCCTTCTCCAGAACAGATCGTATGCTAGGACATGAAACAAGCCTCAATAAATTCAAAAGCATTGAAATACTGCAAAGCCTCTTTTCAGACCACAATGCTCTAAAACTAGAAATTAATAATAGGAAGAGCAAGGAAAAATCAAACATATGGAAGTTGAACAACTCACTGCTCAAGAAATACTGGATAACAGAACAGATAAAATCTGAAATTAAAAAATTTCTAGAAACAAATGAGAATGAAGATACATCATACCAAAACCTATGGGACACAATGAAAGCAGTAATCAGAGGACAGTTTATACAATAAATGTATACATCAAAAAAGAGGAAAGAAACAAAATCAACACTCTCACTCATCAAGTAGAAATAGAACAACAAAAGAATCCTACAGTATCTAGAAGCAAGGAAATAATAAAGATCAGAGCAGAAATAAATGAAACAGAAAATTAAAAAAATAGAGAAATCAACAAAACAAAGAGCTGGTTCTTCAAAAGGATTAATAAAATTGATAAACCATTGGCAGACCTAACAAAAGAAAAGGAAGACAAGATCCAAATCACAAGAATTGTGAACAAAAATGGTGTCATCACAACAGAACCAACTCAAATTAAAAAGATACTGACAGAATATTATGAAAAATTGTACACCAACAGATTTGAGAACCTAGAAGAGATGAACAAGTTTCTAGACTCACAAAACCTACCTAAATTATCCCACTCAGAGAGAAAGCTGTTCAAGCTCAAAGGCAAAAAACAACGACAACAACATACCTTTTACTATTGTTGTTGTTGTTGTTGTTTGCCATCGAGTCAGCCCCAACTCATAGCGACCCCTCCTTGGGTTTCCGAGGCAGTATCACTATGGAAGTAGGAATGCCCAACCTTCCTTCCTAGGAGTGGCTGGTGGGTTTGAACCGCCAGCCTTCTGGTTAGCAGTCAAGTGCCTTAGCCACTATGCTACCAGAGATCCCCCTTTTACCATAGCTGTGTAAAAGATAAAATATCTAGGAATAAACCTCACCAGAGACACAAAAACCTATACAGAGAAAACTATAAAACACTGCTACAAGAGACAACAAGGGCACTACATAAATGGAAGAACCTACCCTATTCATGGATAGGTAGACTGAACATTGTGAAAATGTCAATACTACCTAAAGCAATCTATACATTTAATGCAATCCTCATCCAGATTTCAACACATTTTTTTTAAGGACATGGAAAAACTAATTACTAATATCATATGGAAAGGAAAGAGATAATAAGTAGAACACTTCTCAAGAAGAAAAACAAAGTGGGAGGTCTCACTCCCAGATCTTAAGAACATACAGCCACAGTAGTCAAAACAGCATGGTATTGGTACAATGATAGACAGATGGACAAATGGAACAGAATCAAAAGTCCAGATATAGACCCATCCATCTATGGACAACTGATCTTTGACAAAGGTCCAAGACCCATTAAATGGGGAAGAGACAGCCTCTTTAACAAATGGTGCTGGCAAAACTAGATATCCACCGGCAGAAAAATGAAACAAGATCCATACCTCACCCCATACACAAAAACAAACTCAAGATGGATCAAAGACTTACATGTAAGACAAAAACTATAAAATTCATCAAAAATAAAATAGGGGAAAATCTGGGATCCCTAATTTATGACATAAATAGACTATCACGCATAACCCAGAATGTGCAAGAGATAAAGACAAGCCAGATGACTGGGACCCTTTAAAAATTAAATTATTGTGCTCATTGAAAGATTTCATCGAAAGGGTAAAAAGAGGACCTACAGTTTGTGAGAAAATATTTGTCTATGACATATCTGATAAAGGACTTATCTCCAAAATCTATAGAAAACTTCAACACCCCAACACCAAAAGGACAAATAACCCAATTCACAAATGGGCAAAAAGACTTGAACAGGCACTTTACCAAAGAAGATATATACAGGCAGCCAACAAACACATGAAAAATTGCTCACGATCATTAATCATTAGACAGATGCAAATCAAAACAATAAGATGTCATCTAACCCCAGCAATAATAGCAAAGTTCAACAAGTCAGAAAGTAACAAATGTTGGCGAGGTTGTGGAGAGACTGGAACTCTTGTACACTGATGGTAGGATTGTAAAATGGTACAACCATTGTGGGAAATGATATGGTAGTTCCTTAAAAAACTGAAAATAGAACTCTTATTTGATCCAGCAATTCCATTGCTAGGAATATACCCTAAAGAGGTGAAAGCACAGAAACAGACATATGTACACCTATGTTCATCGCAGCACAATTTACCATAGCAAAGAGATGGAAGCAACCTAAGTGCTCATCAACAGATGAGTGGATAACCAAATTACGGTATATCCACACAATGGAATACTATGCTACACTAAAGAACAATGAGGGATGTGTGAATCATCTCACAACATGGACAAACCTGGATGACATTATGCTGAGTGAAATAAGTCAATCACAAAAGGACAAATACTGTAGAAAGCCCATTACTGTAGAAAGACAGAGAAGAGTTTGCTTGCAAAAGGGAACTCACCTAGTTAGTTACCAGGATGGGGAGGGAAGGGGAGGGATTAATTTCAGGCTATTTGTGGCTTACACTCTTACATGGGTAGGGGGAGGGATATACAGGAAGGATATATGACCTCCATAATAACATTAGCAAATGGGAAGACACTGGATTGTACACATAGAAGGATAGATGACAGATGCTAATACCAACCAATGTGTCCACAATACCACATTGCCATTAACACCAAACACTAGGCTATACAGATAAACACATAAATACCTGAGATGATCAGACAGTGAACAGAAGTATGCTCTAGACCAGGGATAGATTCAGCTGAGGCTAATCTTGCACAGACACCAGTGATACAAAATACCTGCAGTTCTTACAGAAACAATAGAAGACAGATGTGAAATAATCCCTCACAGACAGCCAGACACTGTGAGAGAGAGATCCAATAGATCTACTCTGTCAGGACCATAGTACTGGGGGACACCAGATACAGTTGGCACAACAAAATACATAAGATTGTTACTTCTCATCCTATAGTGGTGAGAAGCATCTGGGGTCTTAAAAGCTTTAAAGTGGCCATCTAAGATGCAGCTTATGGTCTCCTAGTGTTGAAAATGAAGAAGAATACACACACACACACACACACACACACAGAGAAAACCAAAACAAGGGCATATGGAAGCAATCAGCCCTAGAACATGATGACCCTCAATCCCAGAAGAACTACATGGCACCTAGCTACTAATGCCAATCACTCAGAAAAGGATCAAATCTGGAGATCATGGATAGAGTGGGAGGGAAAACATGGAACAAAACCCAGAAACTTAATAATGACCAGAATTACTGGTCAGATGAAATCTGGTGAGTCTCCCAATACTTAATGGCCCTGGAATACATTCTGCACCTGGAATAAAACTCACCACCAGGGGTGGGCTCTCAGCCCAATAGTTAACAAGATGTACATGCAGACCACTCAACCCAGGATGACATACCCACACACACAATGATAATACATTCCTTAGAGTAATAGACCATGGGACACCAGAAGACCAAAATTCAAACTAGAGAAATGCAGGACAAACAGGAGTGCATGAATGTGAGGGGCACAAGGAGAGGGTTATAGGGTAGGGAGGGGAACAGTCTAGGTTAGGGTTGGACATGGAGAATGGGGAATAAAACCAAAAGTAAATGTTATGTTGAATGTAAAACAACCTCTTAAAATAAAAATTAAAAAAAATAAAGAATGAAATAGTGATACATTGTACTACATGAATGATCCTAAAAAACATTATGCTGAGTGAAATAAATTAATCACAGAAGACTGTGTATTATATTATATAACTCCATTGATAAGAAAGGTATCAAACAGGGAAAATATAGCCAGACAGAAAGCAGTTTAGTGGTTATTTACCTTGCAGTTGGAGGAGAATGTAGCAGAAGAAAAGTGGTGATAACTAAATGATATGATTTTTTTTTTTTTTTTTTGAGAAGATGAAAATGTTCTCAAAGGTACTTCCAGTAAGATGGTAGAATAGGCAGAAAAGCTACACAGACCCTCTTCGAAAAAGAAAAGAGAAACCAATTGACAGAGATACAGAAAATAATCCTGGAGCCCTGAGCTTTGAAAGGAACTATACAGAAGTGGATTAGGCACCAACTAGTGGAAGAACCTGAAAGAAAACAGTGAGTACAGAGATGGACAGAGCTGCAGAATGTCATCTATTCTAATGACACCAACAGCCTCAATATTTCTAAGTGGTGTCGGGACCTGAGAATTGACCTAAAGATCAGCCCTGGTTGTCAAGGGCTGCAGGGACTACTATGATGGTGCCTGATGACTAGGAAGGGAAATAGCAAAGAGAGAGACAGCATGAGCTGTGTACTTGCAGCTGTCCATGGGGTACAGCCATTTTGATTGTTTACAAGTGGCAACCATTTTGGATATTTAAAGTGACAGGATTCTCATGTGGATTCTAGGGACCTAAGAATAGTGTCTGCCAACTAGCAAATAGAGGAGCACAGTACCCTACTTACTTAGATAACATCCAAACAAAACAAAGAAAATGAAAATATTGGGCAGATCACTCTAACATATAATCACCAATTAAATATAAACACAAAAATGTCACAATGTCTCAGAGACAATAGAGCATCACAGTCCACACAAAGAACAAAATAACGTGAGATAAACAAGGGAACGGGATACTGACCCAGATACATCCCTGAGGATGAAGCACATTGGAACTCCCTGATAAGGAATTCAAAAGAATTATATTTAGGTACCTTCAATGAACTGAGAGACAGATCAAGGAAAACACTGACAAAATTGAGGAAAACCCTACAACAATTTTGAAAGACAATAAAAGAGCAAAATGACAACATAAATGAAAACTTAGAATTGATACAAAATCTATAGATAGAAATTCAGAAGATTGATACAAAATTTTCAGAAATAGATAGCACATTGAAAGGGGAAAGGAGTAGAATTGAATCCATGGAAGACAGAATTAATGAGACTGAAGACAAAAACCTCAATACTTCTTTGGAAAGGGGTCAATCAGAAAAAAAAAGATCAAAACAAAATTAAGAAAGCCTAAGATTCATGTGGGATACCATCAAAAGAAATAACCTACATGGAATGAGAATTCCAGACAGAAAGAGAAAAACAAAACCACTGAGAAAATTGTCCAGGATTTGTTGGAAGAGAATTTCCCTGGTATGATGGAAGATGAGAATATATCAGTTCAAGAAGTCAAATGAACCCCAAACAAGAGAGACTCAAAAAAAAAAAAAAAAGAATCATGAAAACACATCATCATCAAACTCACCAAAACAAAAGACAAAGAAACAATCCCAAAAGCAGCATGGGAAAAATGAAAAGTTACTTACAAGGGTCAACCGATAAGTCTAAGCTTGATTTCTTGGCACAAAACATGCAAGTTTGAAGACAATGAGATGGTATATATAAAAACCTATAAAAAAAAAATTCCAACCAAGAATTTTATACCCAGCAAAAGTGTCCCTCAAATATAATGGTGAAATTAAGACATTTCTAAAGAAGCAGAAATTAAAAGAATTTGTTAAACCAGATCAACCTTACAAAAGACACTAAAGGGAGTCTTTTGGACAGAGAACCAACAACAGCAAACAACCACTGATCATTAACACCCATGATGACTTAACCCAGACACCAACACAGTTACAGAAATATCTAAAGTAAATAACCCTACATGATTTCAAACTGTGAACCAGATACACCAATTGAAAAATGAGAACAACTACAAACCAAAAAGAGGGAAAAAAACTGTGTAGTTACAGAACTTTTAAATGGTAGGGAAGTCAAGACAATTGCAAGAGAGAATGGACTGTTATAATCTTGGGAAGAAAATTACAAATCACAGGGTAACTTCAAAGAAAAATGATAAACCTTCATACAAAAATAAAAAAAAGAAGACAAAAACAAATATTTAGCAAATACTAAAACAAGAGCAACAAAGGATGTGATTACACAATTCATATATAAGACAATCTCATCACAGAAATTTACGTAGAACAAAGAAATCAACACCACACAAAAGCATATAAAATGACAGCAACAAATTCATACTTGTAATGTTGAATCTGCAAAACATCACATAACATGGATGAACTTGAAGGACATTATACAAATATAGTATTATTTCATTATTGTAAAAAGTCAAGGAAAAGTTTATATATGGAAGGAAACTTTCTTTGTGGGTTACCAAGTGTGGGAGGGGAGAGGAGGTAATACTCAAAAAAAAAAAAAAAATTATTGACCCATGTCACTTTAGTTTTCTGTAGGGAGCTCTGGTGGTATAATGCTGGAGACATTTGACTGCTAACCAAAAGGCTTTGGTTCATATCCACCAGACACTCCTCAGAAGGAAGTTGGGCAATCTACTTCTATAGTGATATGGCCACGGAAACCCAACAAAAGGTTGCTATGAGTCGGATCTGACTTAATGGCAATGGAATTGTTTGTTTGTTTCACTGTACATAAATTATGTTTCAACAAATGCATTAAAAAAGAAGAAGAAGAAAGTGCCAAAATCAACACCTTAAACCAACATCTCCAGCAATTAGAAAAGCAGTAACAAAAAAAAGCCTACACTAACCAGAGGAAAAGAAATAATACAGTTTTGAGCAGAAATATATGAAACCAAAAACAGAAAGACAATAGAAACAACCAACAAGACTAGCAATTGATTTTTGAAAAAATATAATAAAATTGACAAACCACTGGCAAATTTTACAAAGGAAAAGAAGAGAATACAAATAACATGAATAAGAACTGAATTGGATGACATCACAGCAGAAACAACAGAAATTAAAAAGGATATTATCAAGATACTCTGAAGAACTATACTCCAACAAATTTGAAAATCTAGAAGAAATGGACAGATTTCTAGAAATATACCACTTACCTAAACTAACAGAGGCTGAAGTGGAAAATTTAAAAAGACCCATAACAAAAGAAGAAATTGAACAGGTCATAAAAAGTTTACCAACATAAAATAAAACCCTGCTCCCGACTGATTCACTGAACATTCAGAGAAGTGACACCAATCCTATTCAAACTATTTCAGAATATAGAAAAGAATGAAATCTTTTTTTTTTTTTTTTGTAATGAAGCATGCATAACCTTGATACCAAAACCAGGCTACAACATCAGTAAAAAGGAAAACTACAAACCAATATCCCTCATGAATATACATGTAATAATCTTCAACAAAATACTACCCAATAGACTGCAACAACATATCAAGAAAATAATCCACTATGACCAAGTGGGACTCATGTCAGATATGCAAGGATGGTTTAACATTAGAAAAACAATCAACGTCATCCACCACATAAATAAAACAAAAGAAAAGAACCATATGATCATATCAAGTGATGCAGAAAAGGCATTTGATAAAATCTAACACCCACTCTTGAGAAAAACTCTCATCAAAGTAGTAATAGAAAGGACATTCCTCAACATAATAAAGGTGTATACATACAAAACCAGCAGGTAACATTATTCTCAATGGGGAGAGACTGAAATCATTCCCCTTGCAAACAAGAACAAGACAAGGATGCCCTCTAGCACCACTTCTATTCAGCATTGTATTGGAAGTCCTGGGAGCTCTGGTAGCATAGTGCCTAAGGCATTTGACTGCTAACCAGAAGGCTGGCAGTTCACCCTCACCAGCCACTCCTGGGAAGGAAGGTTGGGCAATCTACTTCCGTAATGATACAGCCTCGGAAACCCAAAGAGGGGTCACTATGAGTCGGGGCCGACTAGACGGCATATGACCAACAACGACAACTTTGGAAGTCCTAACCAGCACAATAATGCAAGGAAGGGAAATCAAAGGCATCCAAATTGTTAAGGATGAAGTCAAACTATCCCTATTTGCTGATGATATGATCCTATACATAGAAAACCCAAGAGACTCAGCAAGAAAACTACTGGAACTAATTGAGAGTTGTAGCACAGTGGGAGGATACATACAAAAATAATTTGGATTCTTCTACAAAAGCAAGGAGATTGATGAAAAGGAAATAAAGAAAATATAATTGTTATATTCCTGAGAACAGGAAGCAGGCAAGGATGTCCTCTATCGCTGCTTCTATTCAACATTGTATTGGAAGTGCTAGCCAGGAAAATAAGGCAAGAAATAGAAATAAAAGGCATAAAAATTGGTAAAGAAGAACTAAAATTATCTCTATTTGTGGATGACATGATCCTATATATAGAAAAAATATTGTATGAGTCCATCATTGTAAAAGGTCAAGAAAAGGCTTACACAGGAACACAATTTTTCTTTGTTGGTTACTAGAGATGGGAGAGGAGGGAAAATTTATGTATAATTAAGAGGCAGGTTTGATATGAGTGAAGGGAAAAGCAATATAACAAAAGTGTATGACTAGCATACACAAAGAAAAGAAGGACACAGAAGTGCTCAAGAGGTACAAACAATAAAGGCAAATACTATTGCATACACAATACAGCAGTATGAATAACCACAAACACTAAGCTATGGGTGGAAACATAGGTGACAAGTAAGAAAATAAATAAATAGATAGATAGATAGTTACTTGTTAAAATTTTAAAAATTGGATTCATTCCCTCTCAATTGAGTAATAGTAAATAAATTTTTGAACTGAAGAGTACATTTTCATCCCATTTTTGAAAACTGTAAAAATATTTTTTCTAAAAAAAAATAAATCCAAACTCATTGCCATTGAGTCGATTCTTGCTCATAATGACCCTCTTTGGGTTTCCAAGCAGGTAAATCTTTATGGAAGTAGATTACCCAGTCTTCCTTCTGCAGAGTGGTTGGTGGGTTTGAACTACCAGGTTTCTGGTTAGCAGTCACATGCCTTAGGCACTACAAGACCAGAGCTATTTTATATATATATACATGTATATATATATATATATATATATAAAAGAAAATCATCTGATTATAGTTTTGATAGAATTCTTCTAAATAATTAAATTCTTGTAATTAGGATTGCCCTTTTGCTGTCAGATCTTTGTATTAGAAGATGCCTAAAGTTTAAAACTAAGTAATTTTTCACAATGCAAAAAGTGATGATCATATATGTAAAAAAAACCAAGAGTATACGCACAAAGACTAAAAAAGTAATCAAGCAAAATTAAAAATATTTTCATTAAAATTCTATGAAAAGAAGAATACTTTTTTACTTGAATATATGTGAACGTATGTTTGTGTACATGTGTATTGCATATCACACACATGCACACATATATAATCAAATGGACCATGCACAGACTAATGCTCTTTGTTGCATGAATTGAAGAGTATAAATAACTCAACATTCTACAGTTTAGATAAATAAAGGAAAATAAATATATAAATAAAGAACCATCTTTTTTGTGGAAGCTTTCTACCAATTTCTATTCCTTAAGAAAATAAACCATGAAACATCAAGTTTTCCACCTCTATGTGCTTGCTATTGCCCAAAACAACTTCTCTCTTTCCTCTTGACATTCCTCTACACAGTTATGGAGGCTGACTGCCACATCTTTTTCCTGAGGCTCAGCTGATGGGTTTTAACGTTTGGGCTTTCATTAGCAGCAGAGCTTTACCACTGAGCAACCAAGGGTCCTTCTTTCCTATATAGAAAGAAATAAAACAAACCTCAAGATAGTATGAGGATTTTCAAAATTGATTCTTCAATCAGCTAAACTTGAGGGAAAGGTCAAATAAGTGGAAGAGATATTTTCAGTTTCCAAATTGATTCTGAATAAAAGCAAAATCAAACCAAATTATTTCATTTTTAATATTTGTGTACTTTATGTTTTATGTAGAGTTATGTCTTCAGGTTTTCTCAAGAATGTCATGTGCTTGTTAATACTAAGATTGTTTTATAAGCAAGCAACTAGATATCAAATGGCTCCAGGCCTCTGCCCATGTTCTTTAGCTACTTCAGTGTCCTTTCCTTGACACTAGATCAGAAATGTCATGAATATTAGTTGACTCAGGCAGCATGTTGGACCTCTCAAAACAGTGATTTCCTAAGACAACTCTACAAATGATATCAGTTTGAAATGTTAACAACATTATAAAAAAGCAGCATTTTTCATATTGAGCTCAAGAAACTCCTGAAATTTACTCCAGTTAAACCACTTTCAGTTTCCAGGTGGCATAAACAGTTAAGTGCTCAACTACTAGCTGAAAAGTTGATGGTTCAAACTCACCCAGTGGTATGGCAGCAGAAAGGCCTGATGAACTGCTTCCGTAAAGATTATACATACCCAACCCATTTCACTTTAGTTTTGTGTGTTTCATGGTATATAAATTATATTTCAATAAAATGTATTTAAAAAAAATACTTTATAAAAATTCAGCCATATGCATCTGTTCTGAAAACTTTTAATTAAAATTGCTGATCTCTTTTAAAACAAAATAAAACAAGATTCTGTGACAAAAAAAAAAAAAAAAGATTATATCCAAGAAAACTCTATGGAGCAATTCTACTCTGCACACACAGGGTTGCAATGAGTCAGAATTGACTTGACAGCAGCTAACAACAACAATAACAACAAACAACTTTCAGATAGTTGGACTTACAAAGATCTTCAAGCAAATAACTGATATTAAAATTTCTTCTTAAGATAGAAGTGGAATGCACCCTTCTTTAAAATGCCTGTTCTAATAGGAGATTTGTTGGTAAATTTTGGACATTGAGTAAGATCCTACACTCATTTATATATGCTTTAGTTCAGAATTAGACTTATTTTCTTATTTGCATCTTTTCATTATGCATTTGTTATGGTGAATTCCTGGAATTTGATAATGTGCTAATTTAAAAACTGCAGGAAACTTGTAGCTAACTACTGCTTACTCAGTGGAATTATGTGAGTCAAGAGTGAGATTATAAGGCATATTTTATCCAAATTCAAATTTGATTTGTCATGGAATTTTTCTTTTGAAGGGTGCAATCTTTTTACTAAATTAATTTTGCATCTCTTAAGGTAGTATTAAAAGAATGTGAATGACAGATGATATTATTTATCACAAACTGAGATCTATATGTTTTATTAATTTATAGAAACAAAGATATTTATTTTAAATAAAGTATTTAAATGTATTTATTATACAGAACAACAGCAAAAAAAAAAAACCCTGAAAGTCTAAGATTTCAATATCTTCATTATATTTTATTTATATAGAAACTGAGACACAGAGACTTGAGGAATACAACCCCAAATTACAAAGGTAGGTTGTGGCAGAGACAGGACTAGAATTTCTGACTCCAATCCAGGGCTCTGTAAATCTCTTTATCTCAACAATAAATACGCAGACCTACGTATACACTTACAAACAACATATATTAAAACAAAGAGGTAAAAATAAATACTGAGTATTCCTCCTTGCCAATCTTCACCCACTTTTATCTGACTCTTCCTTTTCCAATGGGGCTTGTGTGTGCTAAGGGCTAGATGCTCATTTTCCATCTTCCATCTGTTACCCCAAGATCACTGCATTTTTCTTGTAAGGCCACTTCATGTCACTCTAGCTATATAACTTGATTCACATTGCAGATTTTCTTACCATGGTACCTTATATCACATCTGATCACTAGGGCCACTTTTATCATAGCTTACCCCATAATTAATGCCTGCAACTAACTTTTCATTATGTGTTGGTCAAAAGAATCTAATATGGGGAAAACAGAAAGAGGAGGAGGAACTGAAGACTATTTAACACTATTACATACATTCCTCAATACTTTAAGAAATTTCCAACAATACTTAATTAGACATTTCCATTGTGGGAAAACAGGATACACGATAGTATAAAAATCAATCTAAAAAGTTAAGTTGGAAAAATGTCACAGCATACTAAAGTGATAGTTCTGGGTGGATTCTTTCTTTTCTTTCTTTTTTTTTAAGAGCTTGTTTTACATTCAACGTAATGCGTACATTTAGTTTCATTCCCCATTCACCATGTCCAACCCTAACGCAATCTCCTCCCCTCCCTACCCTATAACCCTCCCCCTGTGCCCCTCATATTTATGTGCTCCTGTTTGTCCTGCATTTCCTGAGTTTGAATGTTGGTCCTGTGGTGTCCCATGGTCTATTGCTCTAAGGGATATATTACCATAAAGTATGTGAGTGCACCATCCTGAGTTCAGTGGTCCACGTGTACATCTTGTTAACTATCGGGCTGAGATCCTGGCCCTGGGGGTGAATTTTCTTCCAGGCATATAATTTATTCCAGGGCCATAGTATTGAGCGTCTCACCAGATTTTATCTGACCAGTAATTCTGGTCATTATTGAGTTTTTGGATTTTGTTTCACATTTTTCCTCCCACTCTATTCAGAATCTCCAGATTTGATCCTTTCCTTAGTGGTTGGCACTGGTAGCCAGGCACCATCTAGTTCTTCTGGTCTTGAAGTCTATAGTGTCCTAGGGCTGATTGCTTCTAAATGCCCCCTTTTTTTTGTGCATTCTTTTTCACTTCCAACGCTAGAAGATTGTTAGCTGCATCTTAGATGGCAGCTTGAAAGCTTTTAAGACTCCAGTTGCTATTCACCAATGTAGGATGTGGAGCAATGCTTTTAAGTATTTTGTTGTGCCAATTGAGTCTGGTGTCCCCCAGTACTATGGTCCTGAAGCAGTAGATCTACTGGATCTCTCTCCCATAGTGTCTGGTTGTCTGTGAAGAATTGTTCTGCTTGTTTTCTATTGTTTCTGTAAGGACTGCTGGTACTTTGTATCACTGATGTCCATGCAAGTTTAGCCTCCGCTGAATCTATTCCTGGTCTAGAGCATACTTCTGTTCACTGACCCTGTCTGATCATCTCAGGTGTTTATGTGTTTATCTGTATAGCCTAGTGTTTGGTGTTAATGGCAATGTGGTATTGTGGACAACTGGTTGATATTAGCATCTGTTGTCTATCTCTTGTGTGCACAATTTGGTGTCCTCTCATTTCCTAATGTTATCATGGTGGTCATATATCCTTCCCGTATATCCCTCCCCCTACCCATGTCAGCGTGTAAGCCCCAACTAGCCCGAATACAGTAAAAGTTTCACATTGAGAAATACTTCCTTATCCAGTATGGAAAGCAGTGAGTTTTTTGTTTGTTTTCCCTTTTCTCAAGGTACGGAAGGAAGTTTGCCAGTAATGTATTGCTGTGTTGAGAGGTTATAGTATGAGGTGTTGCATCTTAGGGGAGTGATTGTGCAAAACATTTTCTTCATGGTTCTGCACAGCAAGGTAAAGCTTGTGAATATATTTTCTGTTTCCTACTTATAAGGAGCTCCGGTGGCCTAGTGCCTAAAGCAACTGACTGCTAACCCAAAGGTTGTTGGTTCAAACCCACCAGCTTCTCCTTGGAAGGAAGATGGGGCAATCTACTTCTGTAAAGATTTACTGCCTTGGAAACCCAATGGGGGTTGCTATTTGTTGGAATCGACTCCATGGCAGGGAGTACGCATTATTTAAGGTGGTGGTGTATTTAAAACACTGGCCTGTTAATCAAAAGTTTGGTGCTTCCAACGCACCAGTCATTGAGCAGAACAAAAATGAGGCAGTCTTCTATAAAGGTTTACAGCTTTGTAAAGGATATGGGGCAGTGCTACTCTGTCCTAAAGGATTTCTATGAATTGGAATTGACTCAAAGGCAGTGGATATTTTTGTTTGTTTGTTTGTTTTTGTTTTTGGTGTGTTTTTTATTCCAGATTAAGTAATATTCAAGTGAAGATTTTTTCCATGCCTCAGTCCTCTTGTCCTTCTGACAACATGACCAAAGTAGGTGAGATGAAGCCTGACCATTCTCACTTCCAAAAATAT
>NW_006921920.1:1528030-1528816 GCF_000298275.1 Orycteropus afer afer | reverse complement strand
TAGGTACACATTTGCAGAACAAATTTGTCTTACTTTCAACAGTTTGTGCACATTTGATTTCTTGCTTCAGTTATCATCCCCAACCATAAAATACTCTCCTCCCCTCCTGTCACTGTGACTACCCTCTCTCTGTTTCCTTTTTAAGTATGCATTCCTGTCTGTCTAGCTTTCCCTCTGTGTAAATGCTGCCCTTCTGGTGTCTCATGGTTGATTGCTCTAAGGGGTGCATCTCCCTAGAGTAGGTGAGTACATCACCCTGGGGTAGATGTTCTGCATATGGATCTTTCTACTGTAGGGCTGAGAGCCAAACCCACCAGCCACTCCTCAGAAGGAAGATGGGGCAATCTACTTCTGTAGTGATACTGCCTTGGAAACCCAAGGAGGGGTGGCTCCGAGTCGGGTCCGACTTGACGGCACATAACAACAACAACAACACTGCAGGGCTGAGAGCCAATCCATGGGAGTGAGTTCATTTCTAGGTCTGAAGGGTAAACCAGGGCCATAGTCCCTGGGGTTCTACAAGTCTCTATCTGACCAGTAATTCTGGTCATTTTCATGTTTTTGAATTTTGTTCCATATTTTTCCTACCACTCTATCCAGGATCTCCAGTTTTGATCCCTTTCTTAGGGGTTGGCATTCGTAGCTGGACAGCATCTAGTTCTTCTGATCTCTGGGTCATGAAGGCTGAGCTCCTTGTACTCCATCTTACCCTTGGACTGATTGTTTCCAGATGCCTTTGATTTTCCTCACACTTCTTTTTTTTTTTTTTTTTTTAATTTTATTTTG
>NW_006921920.1:1514100-1527445 GCF_000298275.1 Orycteropus afer afer | reverse complement strand
TTGATTTTCTTCTTCTTGACGAGGAGAGACCCATTGTTGCATCTAGATGGCAGCTTGCTAGCTTTTAAGATCCCAGTCACTACTCGCCAAAGTACGAGGTGGAACAAAGTTTTGTATAGTATTTTATGCCAATTGTTCCTCACACTTCTTGATACAGATGAAAGGAGACCAATAGTTGCATCTTAAATGGCCACTTGAAGGTTTTCAAGACCTCAGTTGCTACTTACTGAAGTAGGTTGTAGAAAAAGACTTTTATGTACTATGTTGTGCCAATTGATCATGGTGTTCCCAGAGACTATGATCTCGAGTTGGAGGCCAGATGATTCTCTCTCTCAAGGTATTTTTGTCTCTGAGAAGTTACTCTAACTCTGGCTTCTGTTTCTTCTGTATTGTATGTGGCTAATTTTGTAGCACCAGTGCATACGTAAGATTATCTTCAGCCAAATCTATCCTTGGTCTAGGGTACATTCCTGTTCACCTTCCCCCACGTGATCTCACCTCTCTATGCATTTATATGTAGCCTAGTGTTTGGTATTAGTGGTAGTGCTTGCTGTTGTTGTTGTTGTTGTTGTTGTTGTTAGGTGCTGTCAAATGGTCTCTGACTCAGAGTGACCTTACGTACAACAGAATGAAACACTGCCTAGTCCTATGCCAGCCTCACTATCCCTACTATACCTGAGGCCATTTTTGCAACCACCATGTCTATCCATCTCATTGAGGGACTTCCCCTCTTTTGTTGATGCTCCAGTTTACCAAGCATGACATCTTTTTCCAGAGAATGGTCCCTTCTGACAACATGACAAAAGCAGGAGAGACCAAGCCTTGTCATTTGCACTTCCAAGGAGCATTCTGGCTGAACTTCTTCCAGGACAGATCTGTTAGTCCTTTTAACAGTCCATGGTACTTTCAGCATTCCTCACCAACACCACAACTCAAAAGCATCATCTCCTCTTCAATCTTCCTTATTCATTTTCCAGCTTTCACATGCATATGAGGCAATTGAAAATACCTGTTCTGGTATTCCAATCAGGTGTAAGTTGTTTATTTTCATGTCATCCCATATACATCTTAGGCTCTTTTCATTTATCTTAAATCTTTGTCTGGATTTTTCTTCACACAGGCTGGCATCAAGGTATTTGTCTTCTGGTTGGGATATGCATCTTCAGCTAGTTCCAGTCTACTCTTTCATCCTTCCACTATGTTCACCATCTCTTTAGTTTTAGTGTTCATCTTCTGGATTTCTAATTTTTATTTTTTGTATGAATTCTAATTGTGTATTTATCTTGTTATTTTGTTCTTCAATGATTTTCCTGATTCTTCCAGGGTACTTCCTGTCTGTCTTCTCTTCTCATTGTGTCTGTTTCTGGTGTCCTTGAGCTGTTTCTGGTTTCTTTGAGTTCATGGAGAGTTATATATAGATAGACACAATATGTTGTTGTTGTTGTTGTTATGTGCCGTCAAGTCGGCCCTGACTCATAGTGACCCCTCCTTGGATTTCCGAGGCAGTATCATTACGGAAGTAGGATTGCCCAACCTTCCTTCCGAGGAGTGGCTGGTGGGTTTGAACCGCCAGCCTTCTGGTTAGCAGTCAAGTGCTTTAGCCACTATGCTACCAGAGCTCTTAGACATAAATATAGATATAGATATAGATATAGATACAGATATATAGATATATTCATATACATATATCATAAACTAACTCACTGCCGTTGAGCCAATTCGACTCATTGTGACCATCCCTTGGGTTTCCGAGGCAGTATCTCTATGGAAATAGATTGCCCAATCTTCCTTCTAAGGAATGCAAGGAGTGGCTGGTGGGTTTGAACTGCCAGCCTTCTGGTTAACAGTCACATGCCTTAGGCACTACACCACTAGAGTTCCTATATATGACATATATATATGTACACACCTTCTGAATTCTTTCTCAAATAGTTTTAGTGTTTGTTTTTCTTCCCTGCTAGATAATTCTTTAGCCTGAGCTTTTATTTCTATTGTCTTGTCCTCTTTTTTGTTTGATTTGAGGTTGTCTGTCTTTTCCTAGACATTTTGAAGTTGTTATCTTTAATTGCTAGTCATGTATTGATTTGTTTCACCCTGATTTTGTTTTACTATATCTGAAAATATGGAACAGGATTTCTCTGGTTATTAACTCGGCTGTGCTGGATCACTCACCAGCTCTCTCTTTGTTGGTGGAATCACTGGAGGGGATGTGGGTGTAGGTAGGTCCCTCTTTGTCATGAAGAGAATTTGGAGTTGGGCTGAGCAGGTGTTGTCCATCATCTGTCATTGAGTCTGTGGCAAAGGAGCTATTGGTGTTATCTGTGTATTGGGTGAGGTGTTTAGTATAAGAATTCCTGTTGCCTGGTGAGGTTTAATGTGTTCCTTTTATTGGATGAGGCAGAGGAGAAAAGGAAGAAAGAAGAAAAAAGCACCAGAAGCAAGCCCCTGGATAGTAAAGTGGAAGGAATTTTCCATGTTTGGGATAAGATAATTAAGTCAGCATTGCAGGCACAGGCAGGGTAGTCTGTATACTTATGAGACATCTACTAATGATGATGTCCTACTATCAATCAAAGACCTGCCATTCAAAACTGTGCCAGTTAAATTTGTGTGATAACTTGTCTGGGCCTGGTTGAGTGGCTGGGCAGCTGGATATAGTTTTTCCCCATGGTGAGACTGATAAACTCCATGGTGGAATTTATTGGAGCATCTGAGTAGCTACCTTAGGGATGTGGTCTGCTTCTAGTATATAAGACATAAGTTTAAGTCCAGCTTTTTGACATGCTTGAAGCCTGCATGTAGACAAGTCATTGTTCAACAGCCTGCCATGCCCTACCAACCTTGGCACTTTTTGGACTTGAGTTAGTGGCCTGCCATGTTGTTTGGAAATAGCAGGACTGTGCCTTTTCAATTGTTGACCTTGGTTTTGTCAGTCTCAGCAGCGAGCAACTGTTGGAATAAAGAATAGCCTCCAGCTTCACTGGGCCAGGAGTAGGAGGCAGAGCTGAAGCCCAAGGTTGAGGAGCTTTCACCCAGCCCTTAGAGCCTGGCACTTTGAACTTGGACTTGGAACTTAAAGCCTCCAAATTGTAAAAGAATAAACTACTGTTAGTTAAAGCCCACCCATTTGTGGCATATTCCTGTCAAAGTGGCACTAGGTAACCCAAACAGAATATGGAACCAAGAGAGTGCCACTGACAGATACCTAAAATGTAGAAACTGGAATGAAGTGCATCCTTGACATGAGACTCCAGCAGAGAAACCCCGGTATTTGACATGAGAGATGGCAGCAGCAGAGCCAAGAGATCAGTATGAGAGATGACAGTAGCAGAGCCAAGAGACTGGCATGAGAGATGGCAGTAGCAGAGCCAAGAGAACAGCATGAGGTAGCAAAAGCCTTACCAACCCATGGAGGAGAAAGCTGGATGTTGTTGTATAGGTGGTTTCCTGGCAGAGTGGGTTCCTTCGGGAATTAATTGGTAGAAGAGGCAGGCATGAGATGGAGCCACTGGTTGTTGGCCAGCCCACGGAGCAAGAAAGCTAAGTGTCCTTTGGGAAGGAAAATTCCTAGCACAGTGCATTGCCTTCAGGTATTAATTGGCAGAAGCTGAGAGACCAAGGGAACTGGAAGCAGAGCTGCCTCAGGCTAAAGGGTAGTACCATGGCCTTTGAGTTGGACCCACCACAGCCTTCTAGATTTTAAAGAGGCAGACCTTCAACTACTTGATTCTGGACTGCGGGGCTGCTTGTTCATGTGGGCCAGTAATATAGAGCCATAGCCACTTCCCAAGAGTGAGGTTTCCACTGAGAAGAACTAGGAGGCTGGACCCATGCCCACTGAATGAGATCTGTACAGGTGCCAAGTTGACCAGGGGTAGAATTGTGTTAGGTAAGTTTGTGTTTTGATTTGCCTGGACCTCACTGAGTGACTGAGTGGCTGGATGTAGTTATTCCCCGTGGTGAGGTTGGCAATTGACTCCATAGTGGAATCTATTAGAACAGCTGAGTAGCTGTTTTAGGGATGTGATCTGCTTCCAGTATATCAGAAGCAACTTTGAGGAAGGTCTCCAGCTTTTTGACACACTTGAATCCTGCATGTAGCCAAGTCATTGTTCAACAGCCTGCCATGCCATGCCAACCTTGGGACTTTTTCTGGACTTGTTAGTGTCCTGCTATGTTGTGTGGTAATATTGGGACTGTGTCTTTTCACTTGTTGACTTTGAGTTTGTCAGCCTCAGGCGGCACCAGCTGTCTGAGTGAAGAAAAGCCTCCAGCTTCAATGGGCCAGGAGCAGGAGGCAGAGCTGAAGCCCAAGGTTAAGGGGATTTCATCCAGCCCCTAGAGCCTGGCACTTTGAATTCAGACTTAAAGCCTCCAAACTATAAGAGAATAAACTCCTGTTTATTCAAGCCATCCCATTTGTGGTATATTCCTGTCAGAGTGGCACTAGGTAACCAAAACAAAAACTGACAGAGACCCCAGTGAATAGAGGGCTGCTGCTTTCTTCTTGGTTTGAGAACCCGCAAAAACCCAGTACCCAGGTCCACTCTGTGCTAAAAAGGATCATGGAAGAGTTGAACCCCAGCCCACTGCTGTGCACTCACTTGGGGGCTCTGCCTACTAAGAGGGAGTTTCTCTCTTTCCCTCACTCCTTTCTGGACTCTGCAGCAGCTCAAGCCAAGGCAGGGTCTTGATCCATTTCCCAGTAAGATTATTTTATTCACTCAGAGCCTGAACTTAAACAGAGTCACCACCTAAAACTTCTGGTGTAGCTATTCTAAGACCCCAATGCCTGTGGGTTTCTTGATTTTTTTTTTTTTTCCTCCTTCTCCCCGCCCCCTACCTCTTTTGTATTTCTAATGAGTCCTCTGGGTCTCCATTTCCGACAGCTAGGCAGGTTCATTTATTTTTCTCAGTTGTTTAATCTGCCCTTTTTCTCTGCCTTCACTAAAACTAATAGTTTATTTTTCACTAAAACTAATACTTTATTTTCTCCTTAGTTGCTCATAACTCCATTATCATTATTTGTATCTGCTTTACTTAGTTAATCAGGGTCTAAATTGGAAAGAGGGATCAAACATATGTTAATAGTGTGACACCATCTTCCTCTCCTCACAATACCAAATTTTAATAAATAAATAAATAAATAAAATGATCAATATTTCAGCCTGCACTCAATTAACAAAGAAAAAATATCTATAAAGTTTTAAAAACAAAAAAATAATTGAGTAATGAAAAACACAAGCAACACACTCCCATCAAGTCAGATCCAACTCAAAGAGACCTCTCCTTTGGTTTCCAAGGCAGTATCAATAGGAAGTAGATTGCTCAACCTTCCTTCTGTGGAGTGGCTGGTGTGTTTGAATCTCCAGGCTTCTGGTTAGTAGTCAAGTGCCTTAGGCACTAGGCCACCAGAGCTCCCTGAGTAATGAAAGGATTATTAAATATTGTTTTATTGTGTCTTTTGTATAGGTTTACAGAGCAGTTGAAGTTCCCATTCAACAATCTCTACAGAAATTATTTACTAATTTTGGTTACAATCTTAGCAATGCATGAACTTTCTCATTATTTCTGTCCAGGTTGTTTTGTTTCCATTAATCTAACTTCCTTGCCTCCTTACATTCTCATCTTTCTTTTAAAGTATTGTTAACTGTATGGTCCCATATAGGTGATTTTTTGAAGGAGCTAATATGTATGGGAGAAATTCATTATACTGTGAACCAATCTGTTATTTAGCTACAAGGTGACCTGAGAGATTTGTTTTTGTTCAAGGTTTGAAGAGTAACACAGTCAATATTCTTTGGGATTCCTCCAGTTTCATCCAGTCTGTGAAGTTCATTGATTGTTCCTATCATTATTATTTTAGGACATTTTGCACATTCTTCTACTATGCTATCAGGATCCATCATTATGTTCCTGATTAAAATGTTTAGTGGTGGTAACTGGAAATCATCAAGTTCTTTTGGTCTCAGTGTATATTAGCCTGGACTTCATATAGACTATCTGCCTATAGAATAGTTTTTCTCTTTGAGTCTTTAGTTTCATTTTCCTATTTTACTCTGGATGAGTAGACACCAATAGCTGTATTTTAGATAGCCACTCTCAAGATTGTAAGACCACGGACAACAGTCACCAAACTGGGATGTAAAACATAACTTTTTATAACTATATTATGTCAATTAACCCAGATATGCAATAAGACTATGGTCCTAATCTTTTAAACCCATAAAAACAATCCCATGAGGTATTTGGTTTTGTCTAATAAATATCCATAACTGTGTCCTCTATGTTTGTAATTTTGTAATTTATGAATATATATACATATATAAAATAGATGCACAATTACAAAGAAACATATACACAAATATTCAGACACATACACTTACATATTCTCATGCATATATATTCCAAAAAATGGTTGTAGCAGTACAGTGACAGGGAATTTCCAGAAATTCAAGCTTATTTAGGAGAGGACATGGAATGAGGGAGATATTTGCTGATGTCAGATGTATCTTGGTTAAAAGCAAAGAATACCAGAAAGATTTTACCTGTCTTTTATTTGTTGTACGATGGTATCCAACTGTATAGATTGTAACAAATTCTGAATAACGTTGTGAAGAATGGGAATTCCAGAACACTTAATTATACTCATGAGATTCCTGTATATAGACCAAGAGACAGTAGTTCAAACAGGACAAGGGAATAATGTGTGGTTTAAAAATCAGGAAACGTATACATAAGGTTTTATCTTTTACCATATTTATTCAATCTGTATGCTGAGAAAATAATCAGAGAAACTGGACTATATTAAAAAAAAAAAAAATACAACATCAGGATTGGAGAAAGATTCATTAAGAGCCTGAAGATGACGCAAACTTCCTTGTTGACAAAGGGGCAGGGAGGCCGCATCTTCTGAACTCCTCTAACCCCGCAAGAGGAAAACAGAATCATCATCAGTAGCCCAAGGCCTGTTCCTGTGAGGCCAAACATGCTGCCTCCTCCAGCACTTTCATCAACCCTGACAATAACCCTTCCTCCTGCAGTACCCACCATCTCTCTGCTGGGTTTGATAATTCACTGTAGTGGCCACACAGAACCCTCAGATTATGAGCTTTATTAGGGAAGTACCAGGCTACAATTCAAGTGCAAGAACGACACTCAGTCTCTCTCAGCCCACCGTATCTCAGCCAGCAGTCTCTCTCACTCTCTCTCTCAGCAGTGCATATCTCTCTGTGTCTCTTTCACAGTAGCATGTGTCTCTCAGAAGTGTGTTTCTCTCAGCAGCACATCTTTCTCAGCTAGCAGTCAGGGAGACTGCTTCTGCCTCTAGAAGGGCCCTTTTTGAGCCTGGCAGAGTGGCCAAACTAGCCAATCATAACATCAGAATTCTAAACACCAGATAGCAAACTTCCCAGAACATTGCTTTGTGCAACCCACGACAGAAATACCCCAGGTGGATAGCTTTAACAATCAGGAGCTCCTCAGTCACTCATGGAAAATTCCACCAGGCAGTTTACAAAGACTTATGGCTAGAAAAGCCATACCAGGTGATTTACTGCACTGCAGGGCACCCCCTGGCTTTTCTAGCCATTATCCCCTTTACACTTCAAAAAATAACATCCCCTTCACTATCAGTTTAAGAATAACCACACTCATGAAAGTTTGTAGGCCAGCCACTTCATGACTTTATCTTCTCCCAATTTAGATAGCCAATTTCTAATTTGCCCATCTCTATCAAACCAGTACTGTGAGGGGACAAGCATGGTACTTTCTCTGAAGAATCTTCTGTTCTACTTGGAAACTTTGGACATCTGCATCCATAAACAAGCAAAGTCCAGCCCAGCATAAGCTATCAGATTGCAGCAACTTAACACCAGCTCAGTGTCAATCATCTTCTTCTTCTTTTGGTCGGGTTCTGGTCAGTTCAACCCTAGCCATCCCAGCTAGGTCATGGGTACCAGCTGCCAAGTTTGGGAGTCACACTCTTCCCTTCACTTCAGACCAGTCACCACCTTCTCGCACATCCTGAGTCCTCAGGGACTATTTCAATGCCCATAGGCTCACAACTTCTTGCACTTCCAGTCATCCCCAGCTTCCATGGCCTAGGTCAAAGAGTACTAAACTCAGCTTGTTTCTTCTTTGCTGCACTTTCCCCATTTCCACTCAAGTGGACCTAGGTGGTGATAAGCAAGTAGCATACAAGCCAACTGCTCACTGGCACCCTTTAAATTTCAGTCCTGGAAGGGGTTTCTCTCATGGACCATGACTTTCCTGCCTTGACACACCCAAAGCCTATCTGCTTGCTCAAAATTCAAAAAGCCAAGAAGTCATTCTTTTTTTTTTTTTTTTTTTCTTCTTCTTTCTGTAGGTCCTGTCTTCAAATGCAAATCTTCTGTTCCCTCAGTAGTACTTGGTGGGACTCAGATTTTCTACTCTACACACAGGGCTTGAAACAAAAGTCCATGTTTCTTCTGGGAAAATTCTATTTCCCCTTTTAATATATTCAATCAAGTATCAGCTGAAGCTGGACTTACATGCTCTGCTATCCATACCCCATAATCATTTGTAATGTACAAGCAGGTAAGAGAATATTCAGTACAAGTAGTACATTCAGATAACCACATAATCTAAAACATGTAATCTTTTTAAAGACATTCCAGGTTCATCTTTTCATATGGATTACCTGCCCATTCTGTGTATATAGCTTTGGGCATTTGACTGGGTGTAACCAAAAGCCCTAGTCTCTGAATGTATTATCTCCTTTAATGTTGTTGTTGTTGTTTTAATAGGTAACACCAACCAAAGTAACCATCTCAGTATCCAAAATTTCACTTCCCAGTCCCCTTCCTTCTTTAGTTTGCAATGTCTCATGCTTCTGTGAGTCTGGAGCCACTGCAACAAATCCCACCACTTCTGACACCAACTGCCAAAGGAACAGGAGGCTGTATTTTCTGACTTCCTCTAACCTCACAAGAGGAAGACAGAATCACCATCAACAGCCAGAGACCTATTCCTGAGAGGCCAGCCATGTTGCCTTCCTCCAGCCCTTTCACCAGCCTTGACACCAACTGTTCCTCCTGCAGCACCCACTATGTCTCTGCTGGGTTCAATAATTTGATACAGTGGCTACACAGAACTCACAGATTATGGGGTTTATTAGGGAAGCACCAGGCTATAATACAAGTGCAGGAATAACAATGAGTCTCTCTCAGCCCACTGTCTCTCAGCCAATGGTCTCTCTCAGTCTCTCTCCCAGTACTGCATGTCTCTCACTGTCTCTTTCTCAGTAGTACATGTCTCTTGATGTCTCTTTCTCAGCAGTGCTTGTCTCTCGGGAATGTATTTCTCCCAGCAACATGTCTTTCTCAGCCAGCAGTCAGAGAAGACTCCTTTTGACCCTGGCAGAGTGGCCAAACTAACCAATAGTAACATCAGAATTCTAAACACCTGAGAGAGAGAGAGAGCGAACTTCCCAGAATATTGCTTTGTGCCACTCATAACAGAAATACCCCAGGTGAATAACTTTAACAATCAGGAGCTCCTCAGTCACTCATGGCAAATTCCACCACAGAGTTTACAAAGATTTATGGCTAGAAAAGCCATACCAGGTGATTTCCTACACCACCCTTGCTTGAAGTAAAAAAGATTTGACAGTTACCAATGAAGGTCAAAGACAGCCTTTGGTATGGATTACACCTCAACATAAAAAAAAAAAAAAAAAAAATTCTCACAACTGGGCCAATGAACAACACCATGATAAGTGGAGAAAAGGTTTATTTGTCATGGATTTCATTTTACTTGGATCCACAGTCAATGCCCATGGATGGGCAAATTTGCTGCAAAAGATATCTTCAAAGTGTTCGCAAGCAAATATGTCACTTTGAAGACTAAGATGTGCCTACTCCAAGTCATGGTATTTTCAATCGCCCCATATGCATGTAGAAGTTGGATAATATATAGGAATGACCAAAGAAGAATGTATGCATTTGAATGGCAGTGTTGGTGAAGAATACTGAAAAGACCATGGACTGCCATAAAAATGAATAAATATATTTTGGAAGAAGTACAGCTGGAATGCTCCTTAAAAGTGAGAATGGCCAGACATTGTCTCATGTACTTTGGTCATTTGGTCAGAAGGGACTTGTCCTTGGAGTAGCATATCATGCTTGGTAAAGTAGAGGGTCAGTGAAAAAGTGGAAGACCTTCAATGAAATGCATTGGCACAGTGGTTGTAAAGATGGGTTCAAGTATAGCAACAATTGTGAGGATGGTGCCAGACCATCCAATGTTTTGTTCTGTTGCCCACAGGGTCACTATGAATTGGAAAAGGCTCGACAGCCCCTAACAACAACTTTGAGATATGAAGAGTAAATTAAGCTTCCAGATGACAAAATAAGGGGATTAGCCACAGAGGGAGTCTCTAAGTAATATTGATTTTTGGACAGTATTTAAAATGTTAAAAATGAAGCTGTGCTAAAATTAATGGGAATATACTGCCTTTATTGGTCAATTTCACAGTTTATAAGTATTTGAGATGTAGTGCAGATATGGGTCATTTGTTAATCTGATAAATAAGTAAAATAAATGGAAACACTATGAACAATAAATGGCTGACATTTTTCTGCTAGAGGGAAACCCATACCTGTGCCAGAATCTGTGATGTCTCAATCCTCTAGCAATATGTAAATAAAATAAAAAGTTGACTCCCTTACTTTACAGATTAAATAAGGGCGAAAGGGACCAGGTAAATTTCTCACATTCAAAATTTAATGAACAGTTGAGCCAGAGACATCTATATCCCAGAGCAGGAGAATTTGTTGAGTCCAAACTGTTTCTGAATTTTTTCTTGAAAAAGAAAAGCAAAACCTTTAGGGTTATTTTCTGCTGCATTCAGAGTGATTGCCAGACACCCCAAATGCTTTCATCAAGGCCTTTTGTCAAGTGATTGGCTGTTTCTCTATACACCAAACTGTACTTAGCTTTCTCTGTATAATATCTGACTTCATACAATCCAGTAACAATGGAAGTTATGAATACTATAGAGATATTTGGATATTTGTCTTTTACAATACTATTGTAATACTGATTTTGTGAAAAGACACATATTTAACAATAATTGGTATCCCCAGTCTCAAGAATAGGCTGCCATTATAATTCTTAATTAAGTACATGGGCTTTTTAACACAAATCATCGCTAATCAACAAAAATAACAAAGCAAGTGATTTGCCAAGCCATTTGAAAGAGTGATCATGTGAAAAAATTGAGCAATACTGACCCATCTGGCATATTGGAATAACCTATAACAGTAACTCAGTTTTTAAAAATTTAACAAGAATTTGTCAAAAATTTATCTCCATTTGTCCTATTATATTGATTCAGATGAACTAAAATCAGAATAAAAATAATTTTAAAATAAAATCTTAGTTTTATTATCATCTCCAAATGGCTACATAGAATTTGTATCTTTTGAAGTGAAATACATTTTCCCTGGATAATGACAAATAAAAAACATAAAATGAAAAATCTGATACTATGAGAAAGTCCCATAAACATATGAGGTTTTAAAAAGAATGAGTATTTGTGACGTATGGCAAGACAGAGGCAAACAAAACTTCTGAAAAGTGACTTAAAAAGTAGAGCAGTAAAAGGAAAAATAACCAAGTGCTAATCCAGAAAAATGTATAACCCAGCATTGTTTACTGATAGTGAAAGGAAAGTTGTTTGTAGTGAAATTGCGTTATTCTACATAAGCCCAAAATACTTCCTATCTTGTTATTCCATCCTTTTCCTTCAGATATCCCAGTATTTTACTTCACTGGGAGCCAGTTATACCACTTTACCAAGTTTCTACCCCTTTACCCCAGCATGCCACCTCTGTAATGTGAGCAGTATCTTGTATGGCTTGTCAAAATGAAGCTGTCAAATGATATACAAAGCTTCTAAAAAAATGAGCAGGAAGCTTTATTGAATTAATATAACTTAAAAAAAATTACTGGTAAACATTTAAATAAGAGTATTTGCCATTACTATACCTCCCACAGATTTTCAAATGGAAAAGTTCACTTTATGATATGCTAATTGGTTATGCCTTAGTATCTCTCTCTCTTTTTTCTTACAAGAAATAATTTAAATCAACTAAAGGTATGAGTTTCAAACCAATTGAAGAACATACTATCATCATGTTACCAATGGTTGTTGCTATTAGATGCCATCAAGTTGGTTCTGACTCATAGTGACTCTATGTACAATGGAATAAAACACTGTCAAGTCTTGCACCATCCTTCCAATTGTTGCTATGGTTTAGTGCATTTTTGCAGCCACTATGTCAATCTTTCTCATTGAGGGTTTTCCTCTTTTTCACTGACAATCTACTTTATCATGATGTGCTGACAATCTACTTTATCATGATGTGCTTCTCCAGGAACTGGTCCCTTCTGATAACAAGTCCAAAGTATGTAAAATGAAGTTTCACCATCCTCATTTGTAAGGAATGTACTTGTTCCAAGACATCTGTCTTATTTGTTCTTCTGTTAATCCATGGTATTTTGAATAATCTTCCCCAACATCATAATTGAAATGAATCAATTAATCTTTAGTCTTCCTTATCCATTCTCCAGCTATTGTATGCATATGTAACAGTTGAAAATACTATGACTTGGGTCAGGCATTAACCTACAAAGTTATATCTTTGCTTTTTAATACTTCAAAGAGGTCTTTTGCAGCAGATTTGTCCAATGTAATACATCAGTTGATTTCTTCATTACTGTTTCCATGGATGCAGATTGTGGATCCAAATAAAATGAAATTCTTAATAATGTCAATATTTTCTCCATTTACCATGATGTGCATATTGGTCCAGTTGTGAGGATTTTGTTTGATTTATGCTGAGATATTCCATACTGAAATCTATAGTCTTTGATTTTCATCAGTAAGTGTTTCAAACCTTTTTTGCTTAATCAAGCAATGTGTCATCTACACATTGCAAGTTATTAATGGTTCTTCCTCCAGTCCCGATGCCATGTTCTTCATATAGTCCAGCTTCTTGCATTTTTGCTCAGAATAGATTAAGTATGGAGAAAGGATAAAAACCTAATATACATGTTTTCTGATTTTAAGCCATGAAGTATTCCCTTGTTCTATTTGAATGACTGCCTCTTGGTCTATGAACAGGTTCCACATGAGCTGGAATTTTCATTTGTTGCAATATTATTCATAATTTTTATTATCCTCACAGTCAAATATCTTTGCATAGTTAATAAGACACAGGTAAACAAGTTCGTGGTATTCTCTGCTATCAACCAAGATCTGAAGTTTTCACTGGTCAATTTTTTTTTTTTTTTTTTT
>NW_006921920.1:1509475-1514000 GCF_000298275.1 Orycteropus afer afer | reverse complement strand
TGTTATCCATAATTTGTTATGATCTATACAGACCAATGTCTTTGCATAGTCAATAAAACACATATAAACATCTTTCTGGTATTCTCTGCTATCAACCAAGATCTGAAGTTTTCACTGGTCAATTTTTTTTTTTTTTTTTTTGTCAGAAGTAGATCACTAGGTCTTCCTTCCAAGTCCATCTTAGTGAAAGCTCCACTGACACTTGTCACAATTTGAATTGCTGGTGGTGTAGCTTCCAGGATGTAAGCCACCATAATATGACAAATTGACAGATGGGTGGTAGTACCAATGGTATCAATACACATAAATTGGATATGTTATTTATTTTTTAAATTTCTTTTGTAGAAACTTATTGGCTTTAATTTAATAGAGCAGGTAGAATGCCACAGAACTCATTAGGCTTTCTGACTGAGAGATCTAGTTTGAGAGATTGTTCTGGTTACCCAGTGCCACTCTGACAAGAATATACCATAAATGAGATGGCCTTAACAAATAGGAGTTTATTCTCTTACAGTTTAGAGGCTTTAAGTCCAAGTTCAAAATCACAGACTCTAGTGGCTGGGTGAAAGCCCCTCAACCTTGGGCTTCAGCTGTGCCTCCTGCTCCTGGCCCACTGAAGCTAGAGGTTTTTCTTCACTCAGGCAGCTACTGGCTGCTGAGGCTAACAAGCCCATGGTTGACAAATAAAATGGCACAATCCTGATGTTACCAAATCACACAGCGGGCCATTAATTCAAGTCCATTGTAAGTCCCAAGGTCAGAAGAGCATGGCTACACACAGGGTCTGAGTGTGCCATAAGTACTAGAGACCACTCCCCAAGGCTTCTGCTTGTATGCAGGAAGCATACCACATCCCTAAGGTAGCCACTCAGCTGTTCACAGTAGATTCCACCTTGGAGTTGATTACCAGTCTCATCATGGGGAATACTACATTCAGCTGCCCAGCCATTCAACCATGCCCAGCCAAGTCAACACAAAAACTGAACTACCACAGAGATGATGTAAAATACTCCTTTACTTTATTTTTTAATTTGACACATAAATAAAAATAAATCTTAACTCTAATCCTAAGAGCAGAATACATAGAAAATGAGTTCTTAGCACCATAGATCTGACTTGCATCCGCACTTTGGGAAGTGGTGACTATAAGAGATTCACCAGCTGAACATGATACTAGGCATATAAACTTATTCATTGAAAAATGAAACTGTTCTAGGGAAGGTCAGAAGCAGAAGACTGCCTTCCTCCATGGAAATTCAGTTACAAATCACAGGGAAGACTGAGTTCCTTAAGGGCAGTAATGTATATCTTTTCAGCTATGAATTGTGGTGCAGAATATAGAACATAGTACATAGTAGAAAAAAAAAAAAAAAAAAACCCGCCATGGTCATTGAGTTGATTATGACTCATGGCACTTATCTGTGCACAGTGGAGCTGTGTTTCACTAGGTTTTCTTGGTTGTAATCCTTAGGGAAGCAGATCGCCAGTCTTCTCTCCTGTGGTTCATGGTGGGTTCAAACCAGTAACCTTTAGGTTAGCAGTTCAGTGCAAATCATTTTCACCATAAGTATTTGATATATGCTTGCTGAATAAGTAAATGAAGTAATGCCAGCAAATAGCAGTTATGGATAATTTAATTTTCAAATGGAATACCCGTAATATAGGCAAATATTACCTCATTGTTAACAAAATGATAGCTTTTACTTAAACATGATCTAGAGGAGTATTAACATAGATTATGATTTAATTTAAGCTAAAATTTAGAATTCAGACTCAAGAAACTTAATTTTCTTAGCTCTGCAACTGAATTTGGTTTAAATTATTTTATGCTATTTTTATAGTATTTTTAATGATGTTATATTTTATGCATAAATTATTCTGTATTAAATGCTTACTTAAAATATGTCTCTTTTTGGATATATTAAGGGCTCTATTTTGCTATGTAAGTGCCTCATAATACCTAGTTGCAAGCAGTAGTGAGGTAAGTGTTCTGCCATGGTTTTATAATGTATACAGTACATTAGAGTTTGAATGCTATCAATTCCCCATCTACAAAGTGGTAATCCTTTTGCCACAGACCAGACTCAGAAAGAAAACAAAAAAGTAAATGCAGTTTTCAGTGGCCAATCATAATAAGGTCATTTATAACTCGCTTTCTGATCTCTATTATTGATTTTTTTCTCTATCTGCTGTTGTTAGCTGGCATTTTCTTGGCCCCATATCCCCATGCACAAGAATATTGAACCATTGGGATCCATAAATTTTTCTGGTGACCTAGTGCTAAGGCATTTGACTGCTAACCAGAAGTCTGGTGGTTCAAACCCACCAACCACTCCTTGGAAGGAAGATTGGGCAATGTACTTCCATAGTGATTCCACCTCAGAAAACCAAGAAGGGTTCGCTATGATTTGGATCTGACTTGACAACAGTGAGTTTGGTTTTTGTGAGAATTATCAGAAGTAATTTACCAGGTCTTTCTTCCTAGTATATCTTAGTCTGGAAGTTTACTGAAATCTGCTTAACATCACAACAACATGCAAGTCCCATTGACAAATCGGTTTTAGGTATAAATGAGGTGCAAACGAAAAAAACAAACACACTACCACTGAGTCAGATTTGACTCATAGTGACCCCTCCTTGGGTTTCCAAGGTGGTATCACTTCGGAAGTTGATTGTCCAACCTTCTTTCCAAGGGGTGGCTGATGGGTTTGAACCACCAGCCTCCTTGTTAGCAGTCTAATGCCTTAGGCACTAGGCCACCAGAACATTGTCTGGAAATCAAACCCAGCTTTCCCAAATGAAAGGTAAGAATTCTCCCACTGAGTCACCACTACCCTCTATTATTGTTGATGTTATTTGATGCCATTGAGTCAGCTCCAACTCATAGCAACCCTATGTACAGCAGAATGAAACACTGCCTGGTCCTGCACCATCCTCACAATCTTTGTTATGCTTGAGTCAATCAATGAAGCCACTGTATCAATTTGTCTTGTTGAGGCTCTTCCCCTTTTTCACTGACCCTCTACTTCACTAAGCATGATATCCTTCTTCAAGGACAGGTCCCTTCTGACCACATGACCAAAGTACATGAGACAAAGTCTAGCCATTCTCAGTTCTATGAAGGATTCAGGCTACACTTCCTCTGGAACAGATTTGTTCAATCTTCTGGCAGTCAGTAGTATTTTCATTATTCTTTGCCAACAGCACAATTCAAATGCATCAATTCTTCCTTGGTCTTCCTTATTTATTGTCAAGTTTCCACATGCTTATGAAATGAATGAAAATACTACAGTTTAGGGTAGCCACACTTTAGTCTTTGAGGTAACGTCTTTGCTATTTAAAACTTCAATGAGGTCTTTTTCAGCAAATTTGCCCAGTGCAGTATGGTATCTGATTTCTTGACTGCTGCTCCTACGGGTGTTGATTGTGCTGTCCCTGCTTTAGCAGCATCAGCATCACCTGGGGACTTATTCAAAAACAGAAAAAGAATAAACAAGCTCATTGCCATCAAGTGGATTCCAACTCATAGCAACCCCCACTAGGTTTGTGAGGCTTTGAGGCAGTAAATCTTTACGGGTGTAGATTGTTCCATTTTCCTTCCATGGAGTGGTTGGCAGGTTCACACCATCTGGTTAGCAGTCAAATGCCTTAATCATTGTACTACCAGAGCTCTCTAAAGGAACTTATTAGAAATCCATATTAGCAGGCTCCATGACATACCTACTGAATCAGAAAGTCAGGAGTTAGGGCCCAGGATCCTGTGTTTTAACAAACCCTCCAAATAATCCAATGTATGCTCAATTTTGAGAACCATTTCTGTATGATATCTAAGTTTAATTGAAATAGCATAATAAAGCCACAGAATAGAAATAAACAAGTACAGGCAGGCCCTGGGTTATAAGCGTCTGAGTTACTGCTCATAGTTACTGATCAATCATTGTACAACCTATTTATATTAAAAATTCCAGGTACATACAGTGGTTCATAACAACAAGCAGATGATCCTTTGAGATATGCATAAAGAACATTGTTATTACTTGTGTATTATGTTAAAGATGTTTTAGTGTATATGTTGTTATTGTTGTTGTTATGTGCTGTTGAGTTGGACCCGACTCATAGTGACCCCTCCTTGGATTTCTGAGGCAGTATCACTATGGAAGTAGATTGCCCCTTCCTTCCAAGGAGTGGATGGTGGGTTTGAACCACCAGCCTTCTGGTTAGCAGTGAGGTGCCTTAGGCACTATGCTACCAGAGCTTCCTTATTGTATATAGAAGTATTTAACTAATGCCCTTTTTATGCATAGAAAAGTACACTGTATATTATATACTGAGACAAACATTTCACTAACTGACCTTAAGTACCAGCCATACTTAACTGTTCTAGCTTATGTAAAAATTCGACTTAAAGATAGACTGAAGAACAGAACTTGCTTATAAGTTGGTGACTGCCTATATTTCTATTCTGTGAATTGCATCTTTAAATTAACAGTGCTTACATTAGCTTGATTTTTTTTTTTTTTTTTTT
>NW_006921920.1:1507102-1509130 GCF_000298275.1 Orycteropus afer afer | reverse complement strand
TTTTTTTTTTTCCCCCTAGTACATCTTAGTCTGGATCCGTTGCTAAAACTGTTCAGTGTCTTAGCAATACACAAATCTCCACTGACACATGGGTAATAGCTCTGCTGAGGCACATTGGCCATGAATTCAACAAAAGTGTCCTGCAATAAAGATGAGAATTCTATCACTGAGTTATTATGTCTCTCTTTGGATATGTTGGACTTCAGTAAAATGTCAATGCTTAACAGTAAGGTACAAACTTATCAAGTGAACTGAGTTTTTATTATGAATTGGGTATAGTTTGGCCCATGAAGCCCTAAAATTGAGTGTATTCAACAGCACTCTATCATCAAATGGAAGTGTCAAAATGAGACAGAGCTTGAGACTGTCCTGAAGACAAAAAGTGAATTGCATGAAGACATTGTACAAATGTTGTTGTCTCTCCGCCTACATCACATTTTCCTTCTCAGTCTTCATATAGTGACCAACCTGCATACAGTCTAATGGGAATGCCTTTTGACTAGATGACTGATGAAGAAAATACTCGGACATAGTTTACAGATAGGTTTGCATGATATGTAGGCATCATCCAATAGTGGACACCTAGAGTACTGCAAAGGAGCTCTGGTAGCATAGTGCCTAAGGCATTTGACTGCTAACCAGAAGGCTGGAGATTCAAATCCACCAGCCACTCCTTGGAAGGAAGGTTGGGCAATCTACTTCCATAGTGATACTGCCTCAGAAATCCAAGGAGGGGTGGCTATAAGTCAGGTCTGACGTGATGGCAAATAACAACACAAGAGTACTGCAGCTTCCCTACAAGACAGTCCTAAAAAAAAATTGGAAAAGGGATTCATGACCCAGTGGGCTGAATTTGGATCAATATATCTGATTGTTCATTTTTCCTGGAAGGACAAACTGTCATTGTTGTGGGTTTATACTGATTTATGAGTTGTAAATAATAATTTGGCTGTGTAGTCAAGGAATTTGAAGGAACATGCTTGGAATATTCGTGGCAAGGAAGTTCTGGATAGAGATATTTGGATATTACCCTTCAAATGGGCACAGACTGTATGTTTGGCTGATATGAATGTTTATCAACATATGGCCTCAATAGAGGAGGATTCTAACAATGAGGAGGATAAAGTGGTGATCCTTTCTGTTCATTTCAGTCAGCCTGTTTCCTGGTACTGTCATTATCTCATGGGCTGATGAACAAAGAAACCATGGTAGCAATAATGGAGGGTGTACATGAGTCCAGCAACATGAACTTTCCCTAACCCAGGCTTATCGAGATACAGCCACTGCACATATGACATCATTCCCTAGGATGATCAGTTAAGTACTTTATTTCATTAAACTCTTTCCATTACGGAAGGATGAGTGCTTTCTTCTTAGTGAAATACACACATATTCTAGGTATGAACTGTGACTGTGGTTTTGTGAAAATTATCACCCATGAACTTACAAAATGCCTTTTCCTGAATCGTGCTATTATACAAAGCATTGCTTTTAATCACGGAACTCATATATTTGATAGCCACTGATCATTTTGATAAGAATGGTTTCAGTGGAATTGCATATGAAAACCATGGTTGTTAGTGTGCTTCCATTCTTGAAGTTTTGAGGGAGTGAGGAATGGATTCAGAGATCAGAAAAGATATGGCAGAGAGTCCATATTTCAAATCACCTACTCCTGTTTCCATCAAAACACTATTTGTTTCCTCTCTTTTATCTATTTGGCTTCTCTATGAGAGTTTATTTGAAGAAAAGATCTAACTATGGAAAAAAAATATATATATAACAGCAAAATCATTCAAAAACCAAATACCAAATCTAGCATTTCTGGCATATGAAACACTTTTGTATACACTACAAAAGTTTCTTTTGCATCCTAGGGCCATATGTGTTAGAATTTTCTGAATTTCTTTAAAAGATGTTAGCTTAGGCTGGGTTCTCTTAATGGAAAAAGCCATTAAACCTACATATATATAATTTATTATTGTAATTATTATTTATAATGTAGTATATATATTTGTTGTTGTTGTT
>NW_006921920.1:1489697-1503442 GCF_000298275.1 Orycteropus afer afer | reverse complement strand
TACACTTTCTGAATCCAGTTTGATTTACTTGCATGTGATATTAATGATATTGTTTCATAATTTCTCCATTATTTGACTTTTTCTCACTATATTCATCAAAACATTGGTTGAAATCACATTCTAGAAGAACTGCAAACAAGTTCTCTCTTTTATAGAATAATTGTAAGAAGCCAAAACATAGAAATCACAATGATAAGAAAACTAAAATAAAACAGTAAAGGTTAAACAAAACTAAATGCTATTTAGTCAAAGTTTATTTCAATAGCAGTTATGTTTTATAACATATAGGCTTAAAATGATCTTCAGGTAAGATACTTGATTTAATATTCAAGTTTATATACTTTTGCTTTTTATGCCATATAAAAAGTATATATGTCGGCAATTTAATATGTTCATTATAGCCACTTAAACGGTTGTATTATGAGAGATTTGCAGCAAAGACAATGATTGAAAGGTTTATTTAAAAGGAAATTTCTAAGCTTTTTGTCTGTTAAGGATAAACTTTGGCAGATTAATTTATGAGAATTTTTAAAAGCTTTACTGTCATATTGTAAGGAATTAAGTTTCCCACTGTTAAGACAACAATATTTTCTTGGATTATTGAGCTGAATTGTTAGTTTATTCTTTACGTAATCTCCCTCAAAGCAACAGTTCAACCTGTCTTTAGAATACATCTCTAAGTCAAAGACGAAGCCACATTTTTGTTTTTTAAAAGTAAGTTTTACCTTCAAGATCTTTGGTTAAATAACTCATGTATTGTTTCTTGGTGACCTATGATGAACATTTGAAAGTAGTTTTACTCAATGTATCATAAATTACATAGAACCTGTTGATAAATATGAAGAAGTGCTAAATATTCTTTGGGATAAACTTTCCATATGCCAATATGTTTGTCTAATATTAAACAACAAGGTCATAATTTTATTTTTTTCTATTGTTAACTCAATTATAACTTTATTTTCCTGTGAAGTACATCATTATGAATCCAATAATTTTAACTGAATAATTCTCATTGTTCACCCATGGAAATTTTATTACTATTCAGATGCTTAGAGAGTTGATAATCTTTATTTATTCCTAGTACATCCAGACTATTTGTCATATTTCAAAATTATGTTATATCTAAACTTTTTTTAAAAAACAAGTTTAATCATTATGTTTATAGATATTTTCATCTAAATATTTTTTATGTTTTTAATTGACTTCATATGGTTTTAGATTACTATCATCTTTCAGTTTTAAGAATTATATGATAAATTATTGTGACAATTATAAGTTTGTTATCTGCTGTTTTGCTTTGCTTGAAAAAATATTTCCACATAAATAAATTATGGGCTATGACATTTCAAATGTGAATAAAATTGGAATAAATCAAGATTTCTAGAATTATTATATAGAATCTGACAGTTTTCAAACTACTACTAAACCAGAATGGGATTGAAATTAACTACATAAAACTGAGTAAAGGAAAAAAAAAAGTTAAATTAATAAAAGTAAGATTTATATGAGAATATTGCTGATGTTCAATGTTCTATAATTTACATATGATAAATCATTTTTTTCTTTCTCTCATTAGATTAGATGTTTATTTCAATGGTACAATCATTTAACTTCTCTTCTTCTACCTCAAGTAGGATTAGACAATAATATAGCATGTTCCAAAATTCTGACTAAGTATATTTAGTATATTCTAAATGATTCTAACTATGGAGAAATAAATAATGAAATGACTATGATAAGAATAGTTCTTCAAACTTAATGACTTCCCCCTATGCCACTTATACCAACAATATTTAATCCAAAACTTTGAAAAATATTTTTCACAAGTTAATAAAAATCTTTGATAAACAGAAACTAGAATACACACACACAGGAAAAAAAAAAAAAAAAGAAGTCTCCCCAGAATAAAAACATATATTGGAAGGGACAACAAGTAAAAGGGAACATCATTGTAATTTAGCTGGAAAGAATCTTACTTTCTCATTTGCACTAATGCTTGTGCTGCTAAATTACATGTAATTAAAACTTAACTCCATCTTCCTTTGTTAAAGAAAGCTAATGTATCTTCTTGAATTGCTAAATCTATTGAGGGACTTAATCTGAGGTTTAAATGCCCCCATAGCCAGAAGTAAATGACATCAAAAGTAAATCAAAAGTATCCTAAGAGCACAGAACAAGATTTTATGCAATATACTAACATTTTTGTGTTTGTTCTTTTTTTTTAATTTTTTCCCTGATTACAGATATCCTTTTGATGATTTCTTGTTACACAATTGTGATATTTCCTTTGTTTAATATTCTTTTTTTCCATGTGAACAATTGAAAGAGTTTAGCTTTATCATAACTATTATTTTTATGATATTTTCTTTATTGCATTTGTAGTTAATATTCTTACACTATGACACCTTTCTTTTAAGTATTGTATTAGTATATATTGTGACTCTCACTAACGCTTAGCATAATAATGCCTTTGTTAGATTAGTTCAATCTGTATCCATCATCTGACTGACTATTGGATTTACATTCATATCCCAAAATATGGGCATACCAATTCAGACTCTTTATCTATGCTTGTGTTAATTCATGTTTATATTAATATTTTCTAAAATTGAGCTGTATGTGTCAAGTTGAAGTGCCTTCTATAACTAAGAACAAATCCTCAGGTGTCCTATTTCAATTTAAATCAACATTGCTGAATATGTCTAATACATTTGTATAAGATACTAACTCCCCTTATGGGGGAAAAATCATACACTTAGAGAAAAAAAAAAGTTATACACATTTCTTTGACCTCCAACATAGGCTCAGACTCTTCATCATTTCAGATGATGTCTCTTATTTTAGTCAACTTCTTATTCTTCCAATTCATTATTTAACATCAAATGTTGTCAAGCTACCTAAGTACAATGTTTGGCTCTCAAATATCTGTAGAGACAGACTGCCATCCAATGAGAAGGGGGAAAAAAAAAAAAAAAAAAAAAAAAAACCTTGCTAAATATTAGTTACTCCTTTGTACACAATCAGAAAATCTAAAAGCCAACTCACCCTGAAGATGAGACTTGTAGACCTGCAAAGCAGAATGTAAGATGTGATCAAGGAATCAATTTCTAATGGGATTCATGATCAAAAGGAAGATTGAGTGAGAGCCACCCAAATTAATTTAGAGACCCCTACCTGAGATGTGGGCTATGATAAAATCTGAGGCCAAAATTTAATTTTGTATCAAAACTTCTGCATCAAGAATTCAGACTATCATTTCTGTCACACTCCACTGTAACCTGAGAAAATTGCTTGGTAAACAGTTTTAGAGAGTTTTAGAGAATAAAATTTTGCTTGCTTAAGAATATAACCTGCTCAAAACAATGAGATATCATCTTGTCCCAGCAGTTGTACCAAAGTTCAACCAGACAGGAAATAACAAATGCTGGTGAGGATGTAGAAGGATTGGGATTCTGATACACTGCTGGTGAGACTGTCAAATGATACAACCACTATGTAAAAAAGTATAGTAATTCCTTAAAAAGTTGGAATTAGAAATACTATTTGACCCAGCCATTCCATTACTAGGTATATATCCTATTGAAAAGAACAGATATAAGCACATCATGTTCATTGCAGCATTATTTACAGTAGCCAAAAGATAGAAACAACCTAGATGTCCATCAACAGTAGAATGGATAACCAAACTATGATACACACAATTGAATATTATACAACCCTAAAGAATAACATACAATCTGCAAAATACTGTAAAATATGGATGAATTTGGAGGACATTATGCTGAGTGAAGTAAGTCAGTCACAGAAGGACAAATATTGTATTTGTCTATTATTGTAAAAAGTCAAGGAAAGGTTTTTATATGGAAGGAAATTTTGTTTGTTTGTTACCACGGGTGAGTGAGGAGGAGAGAGTGCACTGTTAGATAGGTAGAGACTATTATTGATTTGGATGAAGAGAAAGGCAATGTAGCAAATGTGAGTGATCACCACGGTGGCATTGAAGAAGAGGAAGATATAGAGAATGCATGAGAGGTACAGACAAAAAGATGAACCCTTCTGCACATACAGTACTGTGTTGTCAGTGAATGCAATCATTGGATAGATGGGCGGACAGGCTGGACGATTAGGTATGTCTTTGCAGGGGGAAGTTTGCCCATGATCATATATAGGGCTGGCAGACAATGTTTCTACAAGTGTATTTATATGTTCTGTAAGAATTCCCAGGTATATAGTAGAGCTGACAAGGGACAAGATTATAGTCACTTCTTGGCCACATCCAGCTACCAAGAGGGAGAGAATAGTTGACCTGTTGTCTCAGGACCATAATCAAATAAAGCTCAGTTGGTATAACATACTACACAAAACATTGTTCCACATCCTAATTTGGCGAGTAGCAGCTGGGATCTTAAAAGCTTGCAAGTGGTCATCTAGATGAAATGATAGGTCTCTCCTCATCCAGAACAAAGAAGAATGAAGAAAACCAAAGACACATGGAAACAATTAGTCCAAGTGACTGGTAAACCATATGTTCCTCAGCCTATACGACCATGAGACCAGAAGAGCTACATGGTGCCCAGCTACCACTGCTATCCACTCAGAGAGGGATCTAAGTAGGAGATCCTGGATAGAGTGGGAGAACAATGTAGAACCAAACTAAAAATCATTAAAAAAGAAAAGGACCAGGTTTTCTGATCTTATAGAACTTGATGGAACTACTGAGACTGTGGCCTACCTGACCTTCAATTCCAGAATGAACTCAGTCCTGTAGCTTCCAGCCAAACAATAGACAGGCATATGAGCTGAACATTTACATTAGGTAGATACACTCCTTGAAGAGATCAATCATGGGAGAATAGAAGGGTTGTGTATGCACAGGGAGACACCTTGGAGGGCGGGAGTGCATGAGAGGGAAGGACATAGGAAAGAGGTAATTATGGAGAGGAAGTGTGAGGGGAGTTGTTGCATTGTGTTAAATCGCAGTCAATGTTATGAAACAAAGTGTATGTGAGCTGCTGTATGGAAAGTGAATTTGCTTTGTAAACTTTTCCCAAGTAACAATAAAAAAAAAAAAAAAATGATTGAAAAGGAAAGAAACCCAAATATGTGCTCTCACCAATTTTTATCATACATGTAAAACTACTTACTTACTCTCCAAGCTTGTCCCAAATGTTCCTTTGGGTGAATTTTTCTGCCTAAACCATAATTAAAATATGAATACAATGAAGTCTGAACAGAAGATGCTTCTTTCTTCCCCTGGAAACCACCTTGTGGCATATTTCAGCAAACTTCATTACAACAGAAAGCCTCACCCTATTTAAAATAAAAGGTTCTCTGTCTCAAAACAAGGGAAAAAAAAGAAACTGTTCAGGAATCTGTTCCAAAATACATGATTACTCAAAATAAGTTGTAGAATTACACGTGTTCTCCCTTTAGTCATGTAAAGAGGGTCTCACGATTGTTCTGATGCCAGATGTACCCAATTTAGTGGTTTCTTTATAAGTTAAAAAATAAAAATAGAAATGTGTACAATTTACCAGTCATATATTCTCTCAAACAATTTTTTAACCATTACTTAAATGTTAACCAAAAACTGAATGTTTAGTGAGTTTCTTTGTATTTTCTTAAAATAAATAAATAAATAAACTCCCTGAACTGTCTCCACTTTGGATCACTTATTTAAGAATTCCCTGGACCTTGTGATTCTCAATTTGCAAATTGCCTTACTTCCCAATAAAAGCCAGTTCTTTTAATTTCAACCAGTCCCTGATATTTTTGCTCTGTAACATATATAACAAATGACGAATTTCATGATTCTGACTGAAGCTACACTAAAAGTCATTGTGCTGTTGAGACAAAAACCCATGAAAATACTGTGAAAGCAATTGAACAGGGAAGATTTAGTGACATCAAGCCTAAACCGTGCCATCAAGGTTCTTCTCTTTCTAAAAGTTGTGTCTGATTCCTTCCTTCCAAGAGTCACAGTATTCCTAGCACTGAGTCAGAGATGACACTGATTTTCCATGAGCTTCCTTTCTGCTGACTCAAATTATTTTTCTGAAATTGTAGGTGATTTATTTTATTAAGATCACACTTTTCATTCCTTGTTTGAAGTAAACAAAAAAGAGTATAGTAGTGCTCTAGTCTGTAGTGTGACATAGTAATCAGTAATCATTTTTTCCAAGGCCTTATTGTGATTACTTCACATCTTCTCTTCCCCCACTTCTACCCAGTTTCTTAGCCTCAGAGGAGTCCTGACTTTACTTTGTAAAAACTTTATATTGCTGTTTTTTCTTTGTGATGCCCCTTAAAGAACAATTTGAATTCAATATAGTTGTTTTAATATGTTGTTGTTGTTATTTGCCATCGAGTCGGCCCCGACTCCTAGCGACCCCTCCTTGGGTTTCCGAGGCAGTTATCACTACGGAAGTAGGATTGCCCAACCTTCCTTCCGAGGAGTGGCTGGTGGGTTTGAACCGCCAGCCTCCTGGTTAGCAGTCAAGTGCCTTAGGCACTATGCTACCAGAGCTCCCTTGTTTTAATATAGTTGTTTTAAATGTGGTAGAAAAATGTGCACAAATATTACCTGGCAACTAATGAGCATTGCGTTATGTTATAGCATTGCTAACCTCCACACACTAAGAGATTTAAAAAATAAAATAAAATAAAGTTTGTTCTAGAGCAGAGAAAGAGGCTTCAAAAAGCTTAAAAGTAAAGAAAACAATCATCTTGTAGAAATGCAGAAGTAATAATTTTTTTCATTAATTTACTCATGAGGACTTTATTGAAAAGTACTGGTCTTACCTGAAGTTAGGATAAGCAGTATTTCTTTTTGCAGGAGTCACTTCTCTGGGAATTTCAACATTCTAGAGATCAGCCTAGAAAGTAGGAAGTAAAACAGAATTGTCCTGTGAGCATTCAAAATACAAGAAATATGATTTATATATTACAATCTGTTCATCTATGAGGAAGACACTCCTGCCCTGCTGCTTATACTTATATTATTCACAATGTTAGGCATTTCCATGACTGCTTCTAAGAGCAGAACTTCTCAGATCCTTGAACATATCAATATGCATTATCAATCATCAAAGGGGCAAATATGAAAATGAGTGTTTTCCAAATGGCCAAACTCACAAGATTAAGTTTCAGTAGAAGACATTAATAATACCTACTTTAAAAGGAACACAAAAGGATATTTGGTAATCTGCCCAAACTTGCTTCTGAGAGGAGAAATTTCAAAATGCAATTTGGTATATCAAGTGTACCCTTTAGAATTAGACTCCAATTTTAAATGAGGAATAGTATGTTAAGGCTTTCATTGTGAGGAAGAGTATATTGTTTGATACCAAGAAATAATCACTTATCTTTGAAGTATAGCTTTTAACTCAGTTTCATACTGAGAGGAGAGACCTGACCTCTTAAGAGGTATCACATTTCAAGTCCTGAGCTCCACATTACTAATTTTAGAGGTTTTAACTCTTAATTTTTAATGAACTCTATGTATCACGTCCCCTATGACTTCAATTGTAGTTTAAAAATGCCCTATATTAACAAATGGTAGTCAAGTGAGTTGTCCACATAATAGATCAATGGTAATCAAGAGATGTTCCATAAAACATTGATTTGGCTGCACAGGGGTGACTTTTCATTATTACTGAAAACACATGTCTGAATCAAGAGAACTGATGCCAGTGAATCTGCATTTTAACAAGTTCCCAATTTGGAAGCACTGAGCTAGAATATAATCCTCTGAGGTACAGTAGTCAGAACTCTAATTTGTTCCTTAAGATCTCACATTTGTAGGGCTGAGATCCCCATTTTCATATTGTATACCTAGCAATGGTTGTCCTCAGCTCTGAGGGACTGCATTATAAAGGTCCAGTCAATCTGGGCCTATAACAACAAAACATAGTACTTTTCAAGGTCAGCAAGAGAGTTTATCTCATTTCAATTTCATGGCATTTTTTAAGAGTACCCACCTGATCAAATCTGGTCATCCAGGATCACCCCATATAGGCATTTTAAATCAAAATTAACTGATTTAGCAAATTCTATCTGTAAAATTACTTCATCTTTTTTTATCAAAAGGATATAATAATGGGAGTGATGTACATCACATCCAGATGCATCAATAGGGAGGGCATGCTAGTACCAGACAAGGCTCAAAAAGCCTGGGATACTCAACTCTTCCTCAAAACCCTTCACATCTCATATGAAGGGGCTCAAGAAAGCCTGCTGAGCACTCACATGGATCAGAGTCCACTTGTCCTTTCTGAGAGCCTAGATATGTGAGGGAGCTTGGTTATGATCAGCAAATCTGATTACTTGACCCACAGGTAACTAAATATTCATGTGAGATTTAAGAAATGAACTTCTCAGCTGGCCCTCATATTTTTCTACATAATTTACAGCAAAATACTCAAGCAATAATTATATATACATCCTCCCATTTTAACATCACAAAGTTACAGGTTAAAAAGTTAACATCGTTTGTTATCCTTTGCTAACTTCTGAAACATGTTGGATATGCTTCTGTCTTCTGTCTCTATAAGTTTCCTTACAATGTGAACTTAGTAACAAAGAATGTAAATATTGAAAGCTGTGCTTTATGTCCTTCCCTATATCCACATAAATTTACCTCTTATTCGTTGGTTGGGTGCAGCCCACTTGGAAAATTTTAGTAGTTCCTCAATATTTTCAATAAGTTCAGCTGTGCGAGTAAAGTTGCACAAAGACAGTATCCTTAAGTCTTAGCAATAAAATGCTAAAGGAAGAAAAATTCAGTCCATGGAGATAATGTAAGGAGCTCTGGTGGCATGGTGGATAAGGCACTTGGCGTCAAACCAGAAGCTCAGTGGTTCAAACTCACCAGCTGCTCCACAGAAGGAAGATGGGGCAATCAACTTCTGTAAAGATTTACAGTCTCAGAAACCCAATGCGGGTTGCGATGAGTTGGAATTCTATAGCACCATTTTTTCTTATGTTAGACAACAAAATGAAAACCATATTTTTTAGACATATGTAATTTTTTAAAAAATAATGGATGCTGGGGACAGCAAGGACATACCAAACACTGAGGATTGGAAAGGTGGAATATTCTCCCTGTTACTTGTATACCCCAAATGCTCCTGGTGAACAGAAATGTGGCCATCCCTCACACCCACCGACCCTAGGGCCAGCAGGAATTCCATCGCAGTCTGTGTACTCTGATGGAGCCTAGGTGCCCTGATGGGCCCAGCTTGATTTTTTTTTTTTTACTTAATTTGTTTATTTTTATCTGTTTTTTTTTTTTTTTTTTTAAAAAGTCCATCCTGTTTATTATTATTCTTTCTTATTCCCTACCCAGGTTCTAAATTTTGGCTTTTTTTCTATTTCCTTTTTCTGATTCTCTTAATTTTCTTTCTTGTGTTTCTCCCCATTCCTTGCTTTTCTTTTTGCATTTTTTTCCCATTTTTCTTCTTCATTATTCTTGTATTTTATTGTATTTTCTTTTATTGCTCACACTCCCCAGATATTGATCATTCCCATTTTCTATTTACATTTTTGTCTTTTTGAAATATTTCTTTAAATACTTTCTCTCATTTATTGCCTTTCTTCTTTATTTACTTTTATTTTTTCTCTTTTTGGTGATAGTTCCTGTGTGTTTCTGCAGTGTGTGTTTTTTGTCCTGTTGCCTTTACTTTTTGATGATTTTTCAATTGTTTGTGTCTAACTGAGTGGGAGACAGCAACCATTCCCTTACAACCCAAACATGCCCGCACCTCTTACAATTCCACTTACTGAGTGAGGACCACTACTTCCTTCTGCACCAACTGGCCAGTGATACATGACCACCAAGAAGAGCTTGACTCACCCTTAAATACTCTTTACTGTTAAGAGAGATTCTCTATCACAACTTCATTTTATATCACAATCACCAGGAGACAGATGGTGAGTGAATAAGTGCTGACAATTAATTAACAGAGAAGAGTACCATGCTTATTCAGATACATCAAAAAAAAAAAAAAAGGAAAATCTTGAGAAAATCACTCCAACATATATAAATACAACAAAATCACAGTGTCTTAGAGACAACAGACTACCATAGTCCACACAAAGAAGCAAGATAAAGCAGCAGAAACAACATAGCAAGATAGAGATCCAGGACACATTTATGATAAAGAAGCATCATTGAAACTTCCTGGTAAGGAATTAGAAAGAATTATATTTAGGTACTTTCAATGGATAGAGACAGATCAAGGAAAACACTAATAAAATTAAGGAAAACACAGACAAATTCCTGTGACAACAATTTCAGAAGAAAATACAAGAACAAAATGACAAAATAAATAAAAAATTAGAAATGATGCCAAGCCTACAGATAGAAATCCAGAAGATTAATACTAAATTTTCAGAAATAAATATCATTGAAAGGGCAAAAGAGTAGAATCAAATCAATGGAAGACAGACTCCAACAAAATACCTGAATACTTCTTTGGAAAAAGATCAATCAGAAAAAAAAAAAGCAAAACAAAATAAAGTCTAAGATTCAAGTGGGATACTTGAAGGAAGAACCTTCATGTAATCAGAATGCCAGAACAGGGGGGTGGGGAAAAAAAAAAAAAAAAACACTGGGAAAATTGTCCAAGATTTGTTGGAAGAGAACTTCCTTGACATGATGAAAGATGAGAATATACCCATTCAGGAGGTCCAACATACCCCAACAGGATACACCCCAAAGGGAAATTAGCAAAAATATTATCACCAATCTCACCAAAACCAAAGACAAAGAAAGAATCCTGAAAGCAGCACAGAAAAAAATGAATAGTTACCTACAAAAGGGCAACCAATAAGGCTAAGCTCTGATTTCTCAGCAGAAACCACACAGGCAAGAAAGCAATGAGATGTTATATATACAATACTGAAAGAGAAAAATTTCCAACCAAGAATTATGTACCCAGCAAAATTTCCCTCAAATGTAATGGTAAAATTAGGAGATTTCCAGATAAGAAGAAATTAAGGGAATTTGTTAAAAAACAGACCAATCTTATAAGACACTAAAGGGAGTCCTTTGGACAAAGAACCAATAGTAGAAAGCAACAACTGACCATTAAAACACATGGTGACATAACCCAGATATCAACCCAATTGTGGAAGTATTCAAAGTAAAATAAGCTTATAAGATTGTAAACAGGGAACCAGAGACATCAATTGGTAAATGATGACAACTACAAACCAAAAAGAAGGAAAAAACGTAGCTACAGAACTAAATGGTGAGGAAGTCAAGAGAGTTGCAAGGTAGAATGGACTATTCTCAATTCAGGGAGAAAATTTTAAATCATAGGATAACCTCAAAGAAGAAATGATAAAACTTCACATTACAATAAAAAGCAGACAAGCAAAAATATTTAGAAAATACTAAAAAAAAAAAAACACAACAAAGGAAATAATAACACAAGTCATAAACAAAATGAGCTTGACACAGAAAATATATAGCATAAAGAAATATATGGAATAAAACAACAAAATGACAGCAACCAATTCATACTTGTCAATAATTACACGGAATGTAAATGCATTAAATGCACCACACAAGAGATGGAGAGTGGCAGACTGGATAAGAAAATATATCCAACAATATACTATATACAAGAGACACACATTAGAGACAAAGACAAAAATAGACTAACAATCAAAGGTTGGAAAAAGATGTATCAAGCAAATGGCACCAAAAAAAACAGGAGTGGAGATATTAATTTCTGATAAAATTGATTTTAAGACAAAAACCACCATAAAAGACAAGGGGGGACATTATATAATGTTTAAAGGATCAATTGAACAAGTTGATAAAGCCATCATAAATGTCTGTGGATACAAAAAAAGAGCTACAAAGTAAATAAATCAGACTTTAGCAGAATTGAAAAGGCAAATAGATGACTTCACAGTCATAATGTTGTTGTTGTTGTTATGTGCTGTGGAGTCAGTCCCGACTCATAGCAACCCCTCCTTGGGTTTCCGAGGCAGTGTCACTGCAGAAGTATATTGCCCCATCTTCCTTCCGAGGAGTGGCTGGTGGGTTTGAACCTCCAGTCTTCTGGTTAGCAGTCAAGTGCCTTAGGCACTACACTACTAGAGCTCCCTCACAGTCATAATAGGAGAATTTTAATGCATCATTTTGAATGAAAGATAAAGCAACTGCAAAAAAAAAAAAAAAAAAAAAACTCAACAAAGACACAAAAGAACTAAACAGTACAATCCACCAACTTGACCTTATTGACATATACAGAGCACTTCCCCCAACAAAATCACAATACACAATTTTTTACCTGTGAACAGGGAACATTCTCCATTATAGACCATAAGTTAAGCCATAAAGCAAGCACTGATCAATTCCAAAATATTGAAATACTGCAAAGCATCTTCTCAGATCACAATGCTATCAAATTAGAAATCAACAATAGGAAGATCAGTGGAAAAGGAAGGACATAGCATATGAAAACTGAACAACACACTTCTTAAGAAAAATTGGTTAATAGAAAAAATTAAAATGAAATTTAAAAATTCCTTGAATCAAAAGAATGAAAACACAACAAATCAAAATCTTCGGTATACAGTGAAAGCAGTGATCAAAGGTCAATTTATAGCAATAAATGCATATATTAAAAAAGAAGAAAGAGCAGAAATCAATTCCTTAACCCAATATCTCCAACAATTAGAAAAAGAACAGCAAGAAAAGCCTGCAGTCACCAGAAGAAAGGAAATAATAAAGATTTGAGGAGAAATAAATGAAAAGGAAAATGGACATTTAATGATTTTTATAAAAAACAACAAGAACAGAGTTGCTTTTTTGAAAAGATTAATAAAATTGGCAAACCACTGGCAAATTTAACAAAGAAAAGAATGAGAGAATATAAATAACGAGAATAAGAAATGAATTGGGCAACATCACAATAGAACCAACTAAAATTAAAAAATAAAAAAAAAGATAATATTAAGATACTACGAAGAACTGTACTCCAACAAATTTTAAAATCTAGAAGAATTGGATAGATTTCTAGAAACACACTCTTTACCTAAACTAACACAGACTGAGGTGGAAAAGTTGAACAGACTCATAATAAAGACAAAATTGAACAGGCTGTAAAAAAATTACGAACAAAAAAAGTCCTGGCCAAAATAATTTTTACTGGAGAATTCTACAAAAGATTCAGAAGAGAACTGACACTAATCCTACTCAAAGTATTCCAAAACATAGAAAAGGATGGAATCCTCCCAAATTTATGTTATGAACAAAACTAGGCAAAGACATCTCTCAAAAGGAAAATGACAGACCAATATCCCTCATGAATATGGATGCAAAAATCCTCAACAAAATCCTAGCCAATAGACTCTAACAGCATATCAAAAAAAAAATCAGTATTATCAAGTGGGGTTCATATCAGTTTTGCAAGAATGGTTCAACATTAGAATAACTATCAACATTATCCATCAGATAAATAAAACAAAGGAAAAGAACCACATGATCATATCAATCAATGTAGAAAAGGCATTTGAGAAAATCCAACACCCATTCCTGATCAAAACTCTCAGCAAAATATGAATAGAAGGGACATTCCTCAACAAAATAAAGGGCATACATGCAAAACCAACTGCCAACATTATTCTCAATGAACAGAGACTGAAAGCACCCCATGTGTGAACAGGAACCAGACAAGGATGCCCTCTCTCACCACTTCTATTCAACATTGTATTGGAAGTCCTAGCCA
>NW_006921920.1:1488329-1489597 GCF_000298275.1 Orycteropus afer afer | reverse complement strand
AAATAGAAAACCCAAGCGATTAAAAAAAAAAAAAAAAAAAACCCTTCTGGAACTAATTGAGAGATTTATTTAGCATAGTGGCAGGATACAAGATAAATATTAAATAAATAGATAGATAGAGAGGTAAATAAATAAGTTGGACTCCTCTACACCAGCAAAGAGATTGCTGAAAAAGAAATAGGGAACTCAATACCATTTAGAATAGCTATCAATAAATAAATAAATAAAACTCTTGGCAATAATTCTTATCAGAGACACAAAAGACATATACAAAGAAAACTACAAAACACTACTCAAGAATCCATAAGAGATCTACATGAACAGAAGAACATACCATGCTCGTGGATAAGAAGACTGATTATTGTGTACATGTCATTTCTATCTGAAGCAATCTATATGTTCAATGCAATCCCAATCCAGAACTCATCAACAATCATTTTCTTCTTTTTTTGTGATTTGGGTGGAAATTTACAGAGAATAATTTGTTTTACATTCCACAGTTTGTGTACGTTTAGTTTCAGTCCCCTATTACCATCCTCAACCCTAATCCACTCTCCTCCCTTCCCTTTCTTGTGATGCCCACCCTGTCTGTGACCTTCTTAATTATGCACTCCTGTCTCTCTAGCTTTTCCTCCATGTGAATACTGCCCCTCTGGTGTCCCATGGCCAATTTCCCCAAGGGGTGTATCTCTGTAATGTAGATGGGTGCATTGCCCTGGGTTGGGTGTTCTGCATATAAGTCTTTCTACCATTGGAAACTGCAAACATCCATTAACAATTGGAACATGGAATGTATGAAGTATGAATCTAAGAAAACTGGAAGTTGTTAAAAATGAAATGGAATGCATAAAGATTGATATCCTAGGCATTCGTGAGCTGAAATGGTTGGGTTTTGGCCATTTTGAATCAGACAACCTTGATTCCTGCTATGCCAGGAATGACAAATGGAAGAGAAATGACATAGCATCTATCATCACAAAGGATGTTTCAAGATCTGTCCTGAAGTACAATCTGTCAGTGATAGGATTATATCCATGTCTGCAAGGAAGACCTGTTGATAATACTATTATTCAAATTTATACACCAAACACCAAAGCCAAAGATGAGGAAATTGAAGACTTTTTTCAACTTCTGAAGGCTGAAACTGACCCAACATGCAATCAAGATGTGTTGCTTATCACTGATGATTGGAATGCAAAAGTTGGAAACAAAGAAACAAAGAAGAATCATCAGTAGTTGGAAAATTTGGCCTTGGTGACAGAAATAAC
>NW_006921920.1:1483447-1486529 GCF_000298275.1 Orycteropus afer afer | reverse complement strand
AAATACCATTTGACCCAGCTATTCCATTACTAGGTATATATTCTAAAAAAGTGAGAGCCATGACAAGAACAGACATATGCACACCCATGTTCATCGCAGCACTATTTCCAATAGCCAAAAGATGGAAACAACCTAGGTGTCCATCAACTGAGGAATGAATAAGCAAACTATGATATATACACACAATGGAATACTATGCAACCCTAAAGAATGATGTAGAATCTGGAAAACACTGCATAACATGTATGAACTTGGAGGAGATTATGCTGAGTGAAATAAGCCAATCACAAAAGGACAAATATTGTATTACTCCATTATTGTAAAAGTCAAGGAAATGTTTATCTACAGAAGGACTTTTTCTTTGTTGGTTACCAGGAGTGGGAGGGGTGGGGAGGAAACACAGTTAGATAGATAGAGTTAAGTATTGATTTGGGTGAAGTGAAGGGCAATGTACCAAATGTGTGTGATCAATATAGTGGCATTGTTTAAGAGAAAGACATAGAGAGGTACGTGGGAAGTACAGAGAATAAGGATGAACCCCTTTGCACATATAGTATGGCGTTGTCTGTGAAAGCATACATGGGTATATGGGTGGATAGATGTGTGGACAGGCTGAACTATCAGGTATGTCTGTGAAGCAGGGAGTGTATCCAAGAACATGTTTAGGGTTGGCAGACAATATGTATGATGTGAATTCCCAGGTGTATAGTAGAGCTGACAAGGGACAAGACTGTAGTCACTGCTTGTTCACACTCAGCTACCAAGACGGACTGAGTAGTTGAACCTGTGGACTCGGGACCATAGTCACAGGGACATCAAGCTCAATTGGCATAACATACGACACAAAACATTGTTCCACTTCCTACTTTGGCGAGTAGTGACTGGGATCTTAAAAGCTTATAAGCTACCATCTAGGTGCAATGATGGTTCTCTCCTCATCCAGAGCAAAGAAGAATGAAGAAAACCAGAAATTCATGGAAACAATTAGTCCCAGTGACTGGTACACCATCCAATCTGCAGCCTATATGACTATGAGATCAGAAGAACTAGATGGTTCCCAGCTACTATAGTCAACCACTTGGAAGGGGATCTATGTAGGAGATTCTGGGTAGAGAGGGAGAACAATGTGGAACAAAACTTAAAATCATTTGGAGGAAAAAAAAAAGGAGGGGACCAGGTTTGCTGGTCTGGTAAAGCCTGGTGGAACCACTGAGACTATTGCCCCTAGCTGCCCTTCAGGTCTGGAATTGAACACACGCCTGTGGCTTACAGCCAAACAAAAACAGGCATATGAATTGAACATTTACCTTAGGTAGATACACTCCATGGAGAGAAAAATCATGGGAGAGATAAGGGCTGTTTATGCACAGGGAGACAGCAGAGAGGGCAGGGGTGCATAGAGGGATGGACACAGGGAAGAGGTAACTATCGGGAGGAAGTATGAGGGGAGATGTTGCATTGTGGTAAATTGTGGTCAATATCATGAGATAAAGTATGTGAACTGCTGTATGGCAAGTGAATTTGCTCTGTAAATTTTCACCCAAATCACAATTTAAAAAAAAAAAGAAAAGATCTGTACAATGTTCGTATCAGTTTTTAAAATCTTGGTTAAAACTGAAAACGCTTCTAAGTACCCATCCATTGAGAAGTAGAGTATTTTCATAATCCAGATCAGTGGAAAACAAACTGTGATACATGCACATAATGGAATAATACTCACCAATACAAAAATAAACCACTGATACATAGAAAAGCACACTAACTTTCAAAACCATTTTTAAGCTTAATGTAACAGAAAGAAGAGCGCATACAGGCTGCATGATTTCCTTTTTTGCTTTTTTAGATAAAGTTTTATTATGATAATAAAAAATCAGAATAATGATTGAGCCTGAGGCCTGAACTCTCAGAGGCTGTGAAAATGCTCTACTTCTCAATCAGAGTAGTAGTTTCATGGCTATATACACATTTTTTTTTAAAGTTTTTATTGTGATTTGAGTGAAATTTTAGAGATGAAATTGGATATTCCACTCAGTAATTCCTACATATTTTGTTTCATGATGTTGATTGCAATCCCCACAACATAGCAGAACTCCTCCCTCTTACTCCCTGGATTCCCTGTTTCTGTTCATCATTTTTTATTTTCCTATCCCTGCCTGCCTTCTGAACTTTTTTGTTGTTGGTAGGTGCTGTTGAGTCAACTCTGACTCATAGTGACCCTGGGTAGAACAGAATGGACATTACCTGGTCCTGTGCCAGCCTCACAATCCTTGCTATACCTGAGCTCATCATTTCAGTCACTGTGTCAATTCATCTCATTGAGGGCTTCCCTGAGCTTTCTTCCTGGATAAATGCTGCCCTTTTGATCTCATATGGTTGATTGTGCTAATGAATGAGTACCTTCCTCGTGCCACTGTTTACCTTATAGCCCTTATATACACATTTTTAAAAACATGTTTAAGTTTGTCCTTCAAATAAGAACATTTAACTGTATATAAGTTACATGTTAATAAAAACTTCTATTCAAGGATTATTTGATGATCCTGCAAAACACACCTGATCATTGAAATACATGGAAGTATACAAATATCATGATTCTTGGGTGGCACAAGCATTTTGCAATCAGCTGCTAAGTGAAGATTGGTGTTTCAAGCCCACACAGTGGCACTGCAGAAGAAAGGCCTGGCAGACTGTTTGTATAAAGATTATAGCCAAGAAAATCCTAAGGAATAGTTCTACTCTGTAACACCCAGAGTTGTCATAAGTTGGAAAAGACTTGGTAGCAGGGAGTTTGCTTTTGTTTTTTGAGTTTTGTTTATACAAATCACCCCCAATCAAAAGAGGTAAAATGCAGACTAGAATTTCAAGGAGTCTAGACTTTCTGAAGCATGAAAGTTAAATGAACTCCTGAAATTATTGTCCTGAGATAATCTTTAATCCTTAAACCAAAATGTCCCCTGAAGTCTTCTTTATATATACATATAGTTGTTTGTTGTTATGTGCTGTCGAGTCGGACCTGATTCATAGCAACCCCTCCTTGGGTTTCCACGGCAGTATCACTACAGAAGTAGATTGTTCCATCTTC
>NW_006921920.1:1476359-1476997 GCF_000298275.1 Orycteropus afer afer | reverse complement strand
AAAAAAAAAAAAAAGTGTTTGTGTAGCTAGTTTGCCTATTCTGTCATCTGATGGGAAGTCTTCTGATAATGTCCTCCTGACTTGTTTCTAATTACTGTACTTTTTTTGCAAATACACACACATATATGTACATATATATATCTTATATGTGTGTGTGTGTATTTTTTTTTCCATAAAGATGTACTGTTTTGGAAACACAATGGGGGTTTCTATGAGTTGGAATTGACTGGATGGCAGTAATTTTGTTTTTTAGTATATATTTCGTATTTTTAGTTTATATTTAGTATATATTTAGTATTTTTCAGTTTATATTGTTATATTTGATTCTAACCCAGCACAAAAACACTTATTGCAACCCCCAATACCCTTTCCATCCTTCTTATTAATTTATTTATCTGATAGTGAAACTCCTAGTGTTCATTATCAACATTTATTTATGTTGTCATTAAACTCTAGTATACTTTTAAAATTGTTTCATAATTTCTAACCTATACTCCTGTGATTAGAAAAAAAAAAGAAAGAAAGAAAATTACAAAGGACAGCATCTATATACAGTTCTTTTTGTTGCTAGCCTTATACTTTTCAGCCACAACATTAGGTTGTTTTTTTTTTTTTTTTTTTTTTTTTTTTTTTTTTTA
>NW_006921920.1:1474878-1475556 GCF_000298275.1 Orycteropus afer afer | reverse complement strand
AGCCACTCCTCGGAAGGAAGGTTGGGCAATCCTACTTCCGTAGTGATAACTGCCTCGGAAACCCAAGGAGGGGTTGCTATGAGTCGGGTTTGACTCGACAGCACATAACAACAACAACAACAATGTGGTTTGGTAACACTGGGATTATGCCTTTTTTACTTGGTGACCTTGAGTTCATCAGCCTCAGCATCCAGCAGCTGCCTGAGTGAAGAAAATCTCCAGCTTCTGTGGGACAGGTGCCAGAGGCAGAGCTGAAGCCAAGTTCAAGGGGCTCTCACCTAGCCCCTAGATCCTGGCACTTTGAACTCAGAATTCTAGCCTGCAAAAGTATAAGAGAATAAACTCTTTTTGTTAAGGCCATCCCATTTGTGGTATATATTCCTGTCAAAGCAGAAGTAGGTAACTGAAACAACAGGTTTTGACAAATTGATGCAGTCATTTAAATAGCACCCAAGTGCTGTGGAGAATAGTTCCATCACTCTCAAAATTCCCTAGTGGGCTCTTTGCATTCAGTCACTCCCATTTTTTCTTTTTGTGATGAGTTTTAAAACATTTTTTTTATTGTGATTTGGGTGAAAATTTACAGAGCAAATTTACTTTCCATACAGCAGTTCACATACACTTTGTCTCATGACATTAACTACAATTTACCACAATGCAACAGCTCCCCTCCCACTT
>NW_006921920.1:1470372-1474778 GCF_000298275.1 Orycteropus afer afer | reverse complement strand
ATACACACACACACACTCACATATGTATGCGTATATAAAATTCAGTACAACATGCTTCTAAAAATTTACCTTCTGCATCATTGTTTCTTGATCAAAAGAGAGTTTATAAATCTTAAAGCAGCTAAATCTTCTAAGGAAACTTTGAACGGTAGAATGTTAGAACTTACAGACAGGGTATTGTGTGATGCTGAAAAAAAGTCATATTTAGTATTTTTCACTGTAAATCACACAAAATAAGAAAGTAAAATCCATAAACTAAGGAAAAAAAAAAAAAAACAGGAGTCACACTCTCTCAGTGAGAGTGAGTGCTTTGTTTAGAGCACTAGCATATTTCCTATCTTGCACAAAGGAAAATATAGAAGTCTACAGGATGGAAACTGCTACAAAAATGGTCACCCAAGGTAAAAAAATATACATTGTTTTCATAATTTCCAAAGAAAGGTCCTCTGACAGACAAAACCAAAAAGTAGATAAGTTGAACATAGGTCTCATGTTCTCCAGGGCAGCCTAGTTTATGCCTATTGTCCTGACAAATTATTAATAGCTGCTTCTGTCAGTCTCTCAAGTGAATCTGTTTGTTTACTTGGAATGGTAGATTCCAGGGTTACCTTAGTTTGTGAGGCCTGGAAAACTGTGGCTATGAGATGGATACCTTCAAATGATTTCTCCCACTGAGCAGGAAATGGTTCTCCTCTAGTTCCCAGGGAAATAAGAACTGGCTTGATACAGGTAATGTACCCATTTTCCAACAAAAACACATCACAGCAAATAATTCAAGATTATATGTCTTTAAAATGAGGGCCAAAAAAAAAAAAGTAGTCATTTATTAAAGATGTGACATTAATGGTTTTGAACTCAATACTAAAAATACTTTTGACTCTTTAAAAATAATTGGGTTGGGGGCAGGTAGACACTTAAAAGGAAATTTGTACCCTGAGCTGATCTAGTCAAAAGTTGAGCTGTTGGATGCCCTGAAGCCACTGCCACCAGAGGTCATCTGGGTCATGAACATCTGCATCATCTCTAGGAGCTTCCTCTGTTTCAGCTCATATCCCATGTACTTGCTCACTCCTACACACTTCCTTATCTAACTTCTCTGATTAGAGAATCATTCCCTGCAACTCTCTTTCCAAAAACTACTTATCACTTGGTGAAAGCATTAAATCCTTTGAGAGGCCATTCCTGGAATTCTACCAGTTACCAGCAGCTGTTGATTTGACAGACTCATGGCGATCTCATGAGTGACAGAAGAAAACTGTGCCTCATAGGGTTTTTAATGTCTCATTTTTTGGAAATAGGTCACTAGACTCTTCTTCTGAGGAACTATGGGGTGGAATCCAACCTTCAAGCATGTTAACCATTTGCATCACTCAGGGACATTAAGAGGAAAATAATTTCACCTGTTCCTGAGTACCACAGCACTTTGGCTTTACTGATTCCGTGTCATTTATTACTTTCTGGCTTGTAGCATGAATAAAAATTTCCTCTTCTACTAGATTGGAAATTCATCTCTGTCTCAGTTTGTTTTAGAATCATTTGTCAAAGTGAAATTCACAGGACTCTGGGGATCACAGTATCCTTTCAAAAGATCTGAAAGGTCAAAAGTAATATCACAAGAATAGGTCAATGAAAAAAGACAGATACTGTACATCTTCACTTACAGAAAAAGTTCACAAACATTTATCTTATATTTTATTCTACAAACTACCTCGGTTTAGGCTTTACATTCATTCTCTGATCCTTTTTTTTTTTTAATTTGGTTAATTAGGAATATGATGAAAGATACGAATTACAGTTCATTTTGTTTATTTGTGGATATTCAATTGTCTAATTATTATTTATCAAAAAGATGATTCTTTCTTCATTGAATTACCCTTGTAACTTTTTTGAAAATCAATTGATCACCTGAGTGTGGTTCTATTTTTGGGGTCTCTAGTTTGTTCCATTGAGCTATCTGTCTACCTCTTCACCAATATTACAGTGCCTTGATTACTACTATTCCTATAGTAGTAATCTGATAGTGCGCAAGGCATTTGATTGCTAACCAGAAGGCTGGTGGTTCAAACCCACCAGATACTCCTCAGAAGGAAGATTGGACAATCTTCTTCAGTACGGATAACTCCTTGGAAACCCAAGGAGGGGTCGCTATGAGTCAAGATCCGACTCAACGGTAGTGAATTTGGTTTTGTTTTGGTTGATTACCGTAAATTTATTTTAAACTTTGAAATCAAAAAGTAATTCAAACTTACTCCTATTTTTTCTAAGTTATAATGTGTTTTGCCCTTCAAGGGAAAAAGGTAGAATCATCTTGACAATTTCTACTAAATATTCTCCTTGTGTTTTGATAGGCATTGCATTGTATGTAAATATCAATTTGGGAAGAACTGAGGTCTTAATAGTATGCTGTTTGCTATATGAACAAGGTATAGCTCTCTATTTTTAGACCTTCTTTACTTTCTCTCAACAGTATTCTGTATTTATATAGTCTTACACATTTTTTTAAATCAAATTTAATCCTAAGTGTTTCATGATTACTTTGGATTAAATTGTGTTTCCCAAAAATATCAGATGCAAACCCTAACTCTCATACTAGTTGTTATACTTTCATTTGGGTATGGATGTACTTTGTTATATTATGAGGTCATGTCAGTGATTAAGCCAATCATCACTGAAATATAAAAAGAGCAGATTAGGCATAGCAAGCAAATAGAGATGGGGGAAGACTGTTGCCAAACCACATGGAGATAACTGAGGAGGAAGCTGAAAAGAGACTGAAACTTTACCCCAGAGCCAATAGAGAGAGAATGTCTTCTTCTATAGCCAGAACCCTGAATTCAAAGGTGTAACTTTCTAAACGATGAGAAAATAAAGTTATATTTGTTAATGTCACACATTATGGTACTTCTATTGCAGTAGCACTGGTTAACTAAGACAATGATATTAAAAATGGATTTTTAAAATTTTAATTTCTGACCGTTTGCTACAAGTACATAGAAGTTCAGCTAGTTTTTGCTATTAATCTTGCATCCTGCAAATTTGACAAATTCACTTATTTATTCTAGTAGCTCTTTTGTTCATTTGTAAGCTTCTTCACATGGACAATCATGTTGTCTGCAAATAAGGTATTTAACTTTTCCCCTTCCATTGGAATGTCATTTATTTCATTCTCTTTTCTTACTTCACTGGCTAAAAAATCCAACACAATGTCCCATAGTAGCAGTGAGAATGAATCTTTTTTTAAATTTTTAGTGCTTCACTTTTATTTTATTTTTATAGCTTATATTGTGATTTGGGTGAAAGAAGTTTACAGAGCAAATTGGTTTCCATTCTATACTTCATGAATATTCTTTTAAAATATATTTTACTGAAATATAATTTATATTGAAATACACAAAACTAATGTGACATGGATCAATGTATTAGCAGTTTTCCCTCCCCTCCTACCTCTGGTGACCAACAAAGAAAGTTTCCTTCTGTATATAAACCTTTCCTTGACTTTTTACAATAATGAACTAATACTATATTTATCCTTCTGTGATTGACTTATTTCACTCAGAATAATTTCCTCCAAATTGATCTATGTTATGTGGGGTTTTGCAGATTCTAAATTATTATTCTATATTAGTTTTTAGTTTTGCATAGTATTGCATTATATACATTGTATTGTATGTACCATAGTTTGGTATCCATTCTTATGTTGACGGGCACCTAGGTTGTTTCCATTTTTTGCTATTGTAAATAGTAATGTGATGAACATGGGTGTCCTGGCTCTCACTTCTTTAGGATATATACCTCGTAATGGGATTGCTGGGTCAAATGGTATTTCTAATTGCAGATTTTTATGGAGTTACAATACACTTTTTCACAGGGTTGTATCATTTTACAGTCCCACCAGCAGTGTATGAGCGTACCAATCTCTCCACATCCTCTCCAGCATTTGTTATTTTCTGTCTTGAACTTTTCCATTAGTGCTGGAGTGAGACAGTATCTCGTTGTTCTGATTTGCTTCTCTCTGATGGTTAATGATCGTGGGCATTTCTTAATGTATTTGCTGGTCTCCTGAATATCCTCTTTGGTGAAGTGTCTATTCATGTCTTCTGTCTGTTTTTAAATTGGATTGTTAATCTTTTTGTTACTGAGGTGTTGGAGTTTTCTATAAATTTTAGAGATTAGTCCTTTGTTGGATATGTCATTACCGAGTATTTTTTCCCAATCTGTAGGTTCTCTTTTTACTCTTTTGGCAGTGTAATTATCGATAAGCATGGATTTGTTGCAGTCATTTTGTCATGTGATTGTTTGTGGTGTCACCTTCTTGTTGTTGTTGTTGTTATGTGCCGTCGAGTCAGCCCTGACTCATAGCGACCCCTCCTTGGGTTTCCGAGGCAGTATCACTACAGAAGTAGGAT
>NW_006921920.1:1459710-1462842 GCF_000298275.1 Orycteropus afer afer | reverse complement strand
AACTACAATTTACCACAATGCAACAGCTCCCCTCCCACTTCTTATTAATAGTTACCTCTTCTCTCTGTCCATCCCTCCGTTCACCTATGCCCCTGTACTGTCTCCCTGTGCATAAACAGCCCTTCTTTCTCCCACTATTGTTCTCTCCAAGGAGTGTATCTTCCTCAGGTAAATGTTCAACTCATGTGCCTGTCTTTGTTTGGCTTGAAGCCACAAGTGTGGGTTCAATTCCAGACTTGAAGAGCAGTGAGGGGCCATAGTCTCAGTGGTTCCACCAGGCTCTCTCAGACCTGGTCCCCTCCCCCCTTTTATTTTTTCCAAATGATTTTGAGTTTTGTTCCACACTGTTCTCCCTCTCTATCCAGGAACTCCTGCATAGACCCCCTCCAAGTGGTTGACAGTGGTAGCCAGACACCATCTAGTTCTTCTGGTCTCATAGTCTTATAGGCTGAGGATCTCATGGTGTACCTGTTGCTAGGACTAATTTTTTCCATGAGTCTTTGGTTTTCTTCACTCTTCTTTGCTCTGGATTAGGAGAGACCCATTGTTGCATCTAAATGGCTGCTTGCAAGCTTTTAAGATCCCAGTCGCTACTTGCCAAAGTAGGAGGTGGAATAATGTTTTGTGTAGTGTGTTATGGGAGCTCTGGTGATGTAGTGCCTAAGGCATCTGACTGTTAACCATAAGGCTTGTGATTCAAACCTGCCAACCACTTCCTGGAAGGAAGGTTGGGCAATCTACTTCTGTAGTGATATTGCCTTGGAAACCCACAGAGGGGTTGCTATGAGTCAGACCTGACTCGATGGCAGTGAGTTGTATTTTACACCAATTGAGCTTGATGTCCCCTGTGACTATGGTCTCCAACCCACTGGTTCAACTACTCAGTCCCTCAGGGTAGCTGGCTGTGACCAAGAAGTGACTACAACCTTGTCCCTCGTCAGCTCAACTATACACCTGGGAGTTCTTACAGATCATACAAATACACTTATAGTACCGTTGTCTGCCAAACCTATACATGGTCTTGGGTACACTCCCCACTACATAGACATACATAATAGTTTAGCCTGTCCACTCATCTATCCACCCGTATACCCATGTTTGCCTTCACTGACAATGCAGTACTGTATGTGCAAAAGGGATCATCTTTGTTGTCTGCACCTTCCGTTGTACCTCTCTATGGCTTCGTCTTCCTCAATGCCACTATATTGATCACTCACATTTGGAACATTGCCTTTCTCTTCACCCAAATCAATATTTATCTCTATCTATCTAACAATGTTCCATACCCACCCCTCCCACCACCCCCGCTCCTGGTAACCAACAAAGAAAATTTCCTTCCAGAGATAAACTTTTCCTTGACTTTTACAGTAACAGACTAATACAATATTTGCCCTTTTGTGATTGTCTTATTTCACTCAGCATAATGGCCTCTAAGTTCATCCACATTATGCTATGTTTTGCAGATAATACATTATTCTTTAGTGTTGCATAGTATTCCGTTGTGTATATGTACCATAGTTTGGTTAACAAACAACCTAGGTTGTTTCCATCTTTTGGCTATTTTAAATAGTGCTGTGATGAACATGGGTGTGTATATGTTTGTGCCATGGCTCTCACTTATTTAGGATATACCTAGTAATGGAATGACTGGGTTAAATGGTACTTCTAATTCCAACTTTTGAAGGAATCGCCATATTACTTTCCACAGTGGTTGTGCCATTTTACAGTCCCATCAGAAGTGTATGAGAGTTGTAATCTCTCCAAATCCTCACCGGCATTTGTTATTTTCTGTCTTTTTGAACTTTGCTACCAGTGCTGGAGCAAAATGGTATCTCATTGTTGGTTTGATTTACATCTCTCTAATAGCTAATGATCAGGAGCATTTCTTCATATGTGTGTTGGCTGCTTGAATATCCTCCTTGTTGAAGTATCTATTGATATCTTCTGCCTATTTTTTAACTGGATTGTTTACCTTTTTGTTATTAAGGTATTGCAGTTTTCTATAAATTCTAGAGATAAGTCCATTGTCAGATATGTCATTATCATTTTTTTTTTTCCCCAATCTTATTGAATCTTTTGGAGAAGCCTTTGGAAGCACATAAAAATTTAATTTTTAGAAGGTCCCTATCATCTGGTTTCTCTTCTACTGTTTGTGCATTTTCAGTTATGTTTGATAGTCTATTTATGCCAAATATTTTTGTTGGTTCATATGTGCCGTCAAGTTGGATCTGACTCATAGCAACCCCTCCTTGGGTTTCCAAGGCAGTATCACAACAGAAATAGATTGTGCCATCTTCCTTCCAAGGAGTGCCTGGTGGGTTTGAACTGCCAGGCTTCTGGTTAGCAGTCAAGTGCCTTAGGGACTATGCTAGTAGAGCTCCCATGCCATATATTAGAGCACCTAAATTTGCCCTGAGTTTTTTCTTGAGGAACTCTATAGTTTTAGGTTTCACATTTAAGTCTTTGATCCATCTGGAGTTCATTTTTGTGTATGGTGTGAGCTACAAATCTTGTTTCATTTTTCTGCACATGGATATCCAGTTTTGCCAACACCATTTATTAAACAAACAATCTCTTCCCCATTTAATGGGTTTTGGCCCTTTGTCAAAGATCAGCTGGCCATAGGTCAATTGATCTATTTCTGGTTTCTCAATTCTATTCCATTGGTCTATGTATCTGTCTCTAAACCAATACCAGGCAGTTTTGATTATTGTGGCTTCATAGTATATTTTGAGATGTGGCAGTGTGAGACCTCCTACTTTGTTCTTCTGCAATAGTGCTTTGCTTATCTGAGGTCTCTTTTCTTTCCATATAAAGTTGGTGATTTGTTTTTCCGTATTCTTAAAGAATGCTGATGGAATCTGGATTGGGATTACATTGAATGTATAGATAGCTTTGGGTAGAATTGACATTTTCGCAATGTTCAATCTTCCTATCCATGAGCATGGTAAGTTCCTCCATTTATATTAATCTCTCATGGTTTCTTGAAGTAGTTTTTTATAGTTTTCATTGTACAGGTCTTTTGTGTCTCTGGTAAGATTTATTCCCAAGTATTTTATTTATTTATTTATTTATTTATTGGTAGCTATTGAAAATGGTGGGAGCTCTGGTAGCATAGTGGCTAAGGCACTT
>NW_006921920.1:1457776-1459610 GCF_000298275.1 Orycteropus afer afer | reverse complement strand
ACCTTCCTTCCGAGGAGCGGCTGGTGGGTTTGAACCGCCAGCCGTCTGGTTAGCAGGCAAGTGTCTTAGCCACTATGCTACCAGAGCTCCCGTCACCTTCTTAGTTCCATATAATTTTCTATGCTGAGCTCTTTTTGTTTATGAATCATATTATCACTTCCTTTGTTGCTATGTTAAGTATTTGTTAAGTATATGTGCTGGTCCTCTTTTCTATTTTGATGTAAAAGTTTATCATATTTCTTTGAGGTTACCATGTGATTTATAATTTTATTCCCAATTTTAGAACAACCTATTCTATCTTGCAGTTTCTTGACTTGCCTACCATTTAGAAGTTCTGTAATTATACTATTTTTTTTTTTCCCTCTTTTTGGTTTGTAGTGGTTCTCATTTGTCAATTGATGTCTCTGGTTCCCTGTTTACAATCTTTTAGTCTTATTTACTTCAGATACTTCCATAACTGGGTTGGTTTATGCATTATGTCATCATGTGTGTTAATGGTCAGTTGTTGTTTATTGTTGTTGGTTCTCTGTCCAAAGAACTCCCTTTTGTATCTCTTGTAAGGTTGGTCTGGTTTTTTAATGAATTTCTTTAATTTTTGCTTATCTGGAAATGGCCAAATTTCACCATCATATTTGATGGACAATTTTACTGGGTATATAATTCTTGGTTGGAATTTTTTTTTTCTTTCAGTGTTTTTTATATACCATCCCATTGTCTTCTAACCTGAGAAATCTGAGCTTAGTCTTATTGGTTGCCCATTGTAGGTAACTTTTTGTTTTTTCTATACGGCTTTCAGGATTCTTTCTTTGTCTTGGTTTTGGTGAGTTTGATGATGAATATGTCTTGGTGATTTTCTTTTAGGTCCATTCTGTTTAGGTTTCATTGGACTTCTTGCATGGATATATTCTCATCTTTCATCATACAAGGAAAATTGTCTTCCAAGAAATCTTGGACAATTTTCTCTGTGGGTTTATTTGTCTTCCTTTTCTGTAATTCCAATTACACATAGCTTATTCCTTTTGATGGTATCCCACATGATCCTTAGGTTTTCCTCATTTTGTTTTGATCTTTTTTTTTTTTTTTTGATTGATCCCTTTCCAAAGAAGCATTCAGTTATTTTTCTTCAATCTCACTAATTCTGTCTTCCATTGATTCAGTTCTACTCCTTTGCATGTTCAATGTGTTATCTATTTTCAAAACTTAGTATTAATCTTTTGGATTTCTGTCTGTAGGTTTTGCATTATTTCTAATTTTTCACTTGTCAATTTGTTCTTGTATTGTCTTTTGAAATTTTCTAGGGTTTTCTCACATTTGCTATAGTTGTCCTTGATCTGTCAATACACTGAAGGTACCTAACTATAATTCTTTTGCATTCCTTTTCAGGGAGTTCTAATGCTGCTTCTTCCTCAGCTATATGTTCTGGGTCTGTATCCTAGTCCCTTTTTTCTGTGGCTTTATCTTGCTTCTTTGTGTGAACTGTGATGCTCTGTTGTCTCCAAGACATTGTGACATTTTTGTTTTGGTATTTAATTGGTGATTGTATGTTGGAGTGTCTTGTCCACAATTTTTATTTTCTTTGTATGCTATCTTTGTAAGCAGGGTTCTGTGTTCCTATATCTACTACTTGGCAGCATTTATACACTCACCACCTGTCTCTTTCCTGTTGCAGCCTTCCATATGTCTCAGCTGTCCTTGGCAAATGGAGCCTATTCTTAGGTCCTATTTTCATCCAAGTTTTTCCACTGTTGTTGTTGTTGTTGTTATATGCCGTCGAGTCAGCCCTGACTCATAGCGACCCCTACTTGGGTTTCCGAGGCAGTATCACTACAGAAGT
>NW_006921920.1:1456587-1457356 GCF_000298275.1 Orycteropus afer afer | reverse complement strand
GTGGACTAAACCCCAACTAGCAGAAGAATTTGCATGAAAATACCAAAAAAGGAGACAGATGGAGCTGCAGTCTGGCAGCGATCCTGAGTGATCCTAAGGCACACAGCTTGGAGATTCCTGAGTGGTGGTAGGACCTAAGAATTAACCTAAAAATCATCCTGCTAGCCAGGGACTGCATGGAGGACCATGTAGGGTGGCTGGGGAACAAACGGAGAAGGTGAAGAGAAAGGTGGGCTGAGCTGTGAACTTTTGCCAGTCTGGAGGATGCTGCCATTTTGAAGGTTTAAAAACTGGCTTGACTATTTTAGATATTTAAAGAGACAGCACTCACACAGATTCCTGGTGCTTAAGAACACGTTCTGCTTTCCAGAAACCCCAAGGACACTCGGGACCTGCAAGACTGAAAAGGTATGACATTCCTTTTGTTACTCTTATACCCTACACCCATTTGGTGAACAGAGGTGCGGCCATCCCCCACTCCCACCTAACTTCTGGGCCCACAAAACTCCATCACAGTCTGTGTGCTCAGATGGAACCTGGGTGACTTGCCCTGTCCTCCACCAACTTTTTTTCTCTTTTTTTATTTTTATTTTTTTATATTTCGCTTTCTTTTTCTGGTGATTAGTTTGCTTGTATTTGTCTGTTTTAAAACAAGTAATATTATCAATACTTTTGTCCTTTCTAATATTATTCTTAATTTTCCCCTCCCAGGTCCTAGTTTTCATTATTTTTTCTTTTCCCTGTGCCTGTTTGAATTTTTTTTTTTTTT